>NW_021705838.1:52740-55122 GCF_003719475.1 Trypanosoma rangeli
ACCAGATGGCGCAGCCGAAGCAGCAGACGGCGTATTCATGGGTGGTTTGTATGCGCCAGCTGAAGGTTTCTCCGTGGGCGATGTCGGTGCCCCTTCCTCAGTTTTATTACCAGATGGCGCAGCCGAAGCAGCAGACGGCGTATTCATGGGTGGTTTGTATGCGCCAGCTGAAGGCCTGTCCGTGGGTGGTTTGTATGCGCCAGCCGAAGGCCTGTCCGTGGGTGGTTTGTATGCGCCAGCCGAAGGTTTCTCCGTGGGAGGCCTATATGCACTAGAGGCAGTCGTTACCGCGCTAGCCAAATCTGTCGGCGCTGCTGGAGAGGGTTCCACCTTTTTGGCAGTTCCGCTCGCAATGTCCTCCAGAGTCGGCAAGTCGGCGCTGCTGAGGGTCGCAGAGCTCCTCAGTGGCCCAGTTGACTCCTCCTTACCGCGTGCCACGAAACTTCGCTTTCCCGATTTCTCAGCTGCCTTTGCCAGCAAGTCCTCCACAGAGGCAGACGTCGTCTTCACAGCATCCCACCCCTTCGCTTTCTTTTCAGAGGTCTTGATCACCCGCATAACCACTTTCGTGCGATCCTCGTCGCCCTTCCTCACAGCAGCATCCGTATTGGATGTTGTGTCTGGCGGTGTCTCGGTGGTGGTAGTGGCAGCAGCGGCAGCGGCCTCTACAGGGGCGCCGTTCGATGGTGCCGCAGCATCAGGCGCGTGGTTGCTGGTCGGGGATGCGACTGGTCTCTCCTCCTTGGAATCCTCCGCCTGCATCACCTCCGGCGCCGGTAGCGTGACGGACGCCGCGCCCTCCAGACCGCCAAAGATGTCTAAGCCCAGCTCCGCCTGCTGCTTCTCGGAGAGCTCGCCCTTTTTGGCCCTCTTTTTGCCCCCCGCGAGCTTCTTGCTCTTCTTGTCCAGGAACGCATCCAAATCCATTGCTCTTTCCTTCCTTCCACCCGCTTTTCCTTCGCTTCGATCCACTAGTCGCTTTTCTCCCCCGCTTTCCCCACCAAAGTGCGTGCACACAGTAAGAAGAACGCAGGCTGCACTTACGCGTTTGGAGGTCTCCCCAGAAGGCAAGGGACACGCACACCCCCTCATTCCCCAACCACGCAAATACACAAAACAAAAGAAAACAAAATACAAACCAAAACACATCAAAAAAGTTATGGTGGTCTTCGCCCTTTTTTTTCCCGCAAGAAAACGTTGGGTGACCTGTGGACTCCGTCCGGGGCCCGGAGAGAACACAACGCTGCGCACTTTGCAGTTGGATGCGTCGTAACCAAATAACGTGCAGCGATAGCGGCGAGGGGGCTGTTCTAGTTGTTCCTTGCAAGCCAACGAAAGAATGGCTCCCCGCCAACGCGTCTGCACCGTTCAACTTTGCAAATGGACTCGACCGCAGGATTCGAGTCAAATGCGACGAGGCGCGCATCAGAAAGTGGCGCCGCCCAAAAGGCGAACATTGGGGTGTTTGCTGGTGCATCGCGCCCACCCACGCCCCAAAACGGTCTCAAAAAGCCTCTCTCAATCCGTGCGGGTGCACGTCCCCAGCAGCCAAACGCCCTATGCGGCAGGCACCTCCACACCGTGGGCCTCCGCGTCAGTGGACGCAAGCAGCCCATGTGGCCACGCCATCACCGTGCGAAACTCCGGAGACGCCCCGCATCCTCCAACACTTCCCCCCCCCCCCCCCAAAACTCGTCCGCGTCATTGGCAAATCCATCGGGCAGAAGAAGTGACTCCTGCATCCGGCAGGCCTACAACCATCATCATCGCCGTCAATGCCGTGATGTAAAAGGAAACTGCCGCGGTCTCCCACAGGAAAAGGCGACAACTGCGTTGTGTAGGTTGGCCAACCAGCGGTTATGTGAAGTAGCCTTGGCCGACACAGCGGAAGCGCCCGCTCATCAGGCTCACTCGCCGCCTTCCACCACGGCGCCTTTGAACACAGAAAACCGTGTAATGGATACAGTAATCAGAGGAGTTTAACTAGACATACACTAACAGCCTCCTAGCCCCATTGGCTCACAGTATCCCTCAGCAACTCCAATGTATTATGCGCGCTATGGCTGGTCTCTTCTTCTCCCTACCCCTACGGCAAGAAAGGTCAACAAGGTGGAGGCAAGCGGTTTGGCGCAATAAGGCCCCAGCAGCCCATTCAGCTAAGACAGAGCCCAGGCAACACACACACACACACACACACACACACACACAGCCGACTGAAATGCGGGACTCGTTTCTTCTGTTTTTTTCTCTCGCTCGCTCGCTATTTTACTCTCCGACGCACTGGCAAGAAGTAAACACAATTAAACATTATTATTTTTTTTTTTGCCCATTGATACACGCCGAGAGAGAGAGAGAGAGGAGGAGGAGGAGAGAGAGAGAGGT
>NW_021705840.1:0-6927 GCF_003719475.1 Trypanosoma rangeli
GAAAACAATATATATATATATATATATATATATATAACCGTCCTATTCACCTATAAAGAAGCACATTTGTATATGGAGATGTGTGGGCTCTACACACACAAAAACACACATAAACGAACACACAGAAGCGCACCTACAAACATGTGGAGAGAGAGAGAGAGCAAATATGGAGCCGAGGATGGAGGGAAGTTTAAGCCCAAATTCATCCGCCTCCACCTTCTTTTCGACCCCCGAAAAGAAAAAAAAAAAAAAAAAAAATAGAAAGTAATGGCAATGAAACGGATGACGGGAAGTCTTGTCTTCTTTTTTTTTTTGTCGTCTTCCTCTTTTGACGTCTTCTATCTCTTCTTCTTCCGTTTGCTCCTTTTACTGTTACTGTGTTGTATTTTTCCTTCGTCCTTTCTTTCAATTTTCTTTTTATTTTTGCCCTCCTCCACCTCTCATTCTTCGCAGTCTACGGGTATATGTGTGTGTGCATCCCTCAGTGTTTTACCGTCCCTACTTTACTCCTTGGCGGCTCAATTTCGCGCATGAGTTCGCCCAACTTCTCGATAACGCCTCGCCTACTCAGTTTAAGAGAATTCAAATGATCAAGTCTGCCCACCTCCACTTCCGTCGCACCCTTGTTTCCCACTATCACTGGCGAGTGCAGCACAAAACTTAGCTGCCAAATGCGTTCGTTGAGCTGTCGTAGCTCCTCCGTCAGCTGATGAATCTCATCCTCGCGGGAGTCACGAATAGCAGAGGCCTTCTGCATCAGCTCCTTGTTTCCCTCAAGGAGAAGCAACCTGTTATTGATTTGCGTCTTCTTCCCCTCTTCCATGTCCCGGGAGTGACGCAGCAGCTCGCCGATGCCATCCTGAAACCGCGCGAGAAGCTTACTTGACGCATCCGCGTTGCTGCTGCTTATGCTACTGTTGCCGCCTCCACCACAGCGGTTGGGGCTACCCCACTCCCTCAATGACCCGCTCGCTTCTTTAATCTGCGTTCCTGTAACGGCAACAAAAGACCTTGCAGAACTTTCACAATTCTGCACGCCCGTTTCTAACGAGGTAGAATTAGAATTCACCAGGAAGGGTAACGGAGGTGGCCGCGACGGTGCCACAACTATCGCGGAAGTTGCGTTGCTCGGTTTCGGCAACGCCGTAAGACTAGATCTACTGGTAACTTGGCCCATTGCCTGTGCAACATTGGGCTGAACAGCCTTTTCATTGGGGGTTCGCTTAGGCAGTGAACGACAAATAGACACAATGGGCAGTTTGTGCTCTTGTTGTTGTTGTCGTTCCCGCAACGCCCCCTCCAATAAAGTATTAGGAAATTCGTTCTTGTAAGTAAGTACATCAACGTTCGTCGACGACAAATTTCTAAGCACACCGTCAACGTAGGATCGTGTCGATCGATCCCCTGTTGTTGTGATATAGACACCATCACCGTGTAGAACATTCTGCTTCCATGTACACTCAAGCACGTTCCCCTCAATGAAGGTGTACACGCCATTTCCATGGCGCAGCGGCAGTGATTTCCCACCGTCGATAAATTCCCCCTCATACTTATCTCCGTTGGGGTACAGCAGGGTGCCTGTACCGACGACCTTACCGTTTTTTAACTCACCCTGAAAAACACCAAGCGTGGGAAAGCTAATTTCTAACCTTCCATTGGGTTTCCCATTGGAAAAACTACCCACCATGACTGTGCCGTTGTCCAAGATCATTTTACCATCCCCGGTGAGTTCATCCATGAGAAATTCACCCTCATACGTATAACCCTCTCGCTCCACACGAATTTTCCCCTGGCCATTACGCTTCCCATTTTTGAACTCCCCGGTGTAGGAGTAATTCTTCACCACGGAATCAACACCGCGTCCCTCCTTGACTCCATTTTTCCACCCACCGGAATATGTGGAGCCGCCAGGCAGGGTCAACGTGCCTTCCCCATTCAAGTGGCCTTCCTTCCATGTACCCTCGTACCTCTCTACATTTCCGTTGATGTCCTTCCAGCAAATGTTGCCGTGGCCGTCGGGAAAGCCAAGAAGAAAGGATCCCTCATAGTCAACCTCCTGTGATTTAAAGACCCCGAAGCCATGTGGTACACCGGCCTTCACAGTACCTCGATAGCTCTGTCTATTCTCCCACGTCCATTCTCCGCCTCCGTTGGGCAGCCCGTTAATCCACATTCCTGTGTATTGACCGGAAATGTCAATTCGCGGAATAAAGCCCCGAACTTCCGCTGAAATTGGTGGCGGTGGTGCAGGTCGTGGATCCGGAGTCACAAGAGTAAAAGTGCCGCTACCAGACCCTTTAAGCACGCCTGCCGTAAACTCCCCTTCATATCGAAGCATGACCTCACCAATGCCAGGAATAGTCATTCGTTTCTTGTCCAAAATACCCGCCCCATTCGGCTTCCCGGCAACCATCGCGCCTGTGTAGGAGCTTCCGTCACAGTATTTCGCAACCACGTCGTTCCCTGTCATTTCACCCTTGATACATGGGCCCTCGTAAAATATCAGGCCCACTCCCACCAAAACAGCCGCGTCACCTCTGAAAGAAAGATGACCTTCAAGTAAGTCATCCTGCCATTCTCCATCGTATACACCGGTTTTACTGTGCAACACTCCTTTACCGCATCGACGATCCAGTCGAAAGAAACCTTTGTATGCGTCACCCTTCACTGTACGGTGCTCACCTTTACCGTCGCGAGAGAAACCGGCACATTCGCCTCGATAGCTACTACCATCCGAGTAAAGGAACTCTCCCACCCCGTTGGGTGCATCATCGCGGAACTCACCCTTGTACTCAACTATATGAGGATCACCCATTCGTGGCGTATACCCAGGCGTGCTGGATGTCCTATCCAAAAGTAATTCCCCATGACCATGTCGCTTGTCATGAAGCCAATCTCCCTTATAAACGTTTCCATTCACATACCTGCACTCACCACTCGCCCCACTTCGCTCTCCATTCACAAAGAATCCTGTGTACTCCACAAAATCATCAACACCTGGTGCCCCAAAGAGTTTACCTTTACCATGCATTTTGTCTCCTATCCACTCCCCTTCATATCGCCCACCGTTCATGAATGTGCAAACCCCATAGCCACAGCGTTCTCCCTTCGCAAAATCCCCCTCGTAGGTATACCCTTCTTCACCTGGAATGGTGTAGGTGCCCTTTCCATGAGGTTTATCCTCTAACCACATCCCCACGTAACTGGCCCCGGTTGCAGCCCAAAAAAATTCGCCCTCTCCATCCTTGATGTTCCCCTTGACCGCCTCACCTTTATGGCAGTCACCGTTTGCAAAGTTCCGTTCCCCTGACATCACAGGCATAAATGACGGAAATGCCCCACCACGCAATTAAAATGACAAGAGCACAGAATGTTCCTCTTGAATTTGCCGTGAAACCTTCAACTCTATCCATAGACGCACAGACACACAAAGAAAGGAAAAAATAACAACAGAAAGCAAGGACAATGTGGAAGACGTAAACAGGAAAGAAAAACAAATGAACCCCCCCCCCACCACCACCACCACCACCACAAAAAAAAAAAACACCTCAACTTCAGCTCACAGACAGCGGCAGACAAAACACCGTAGCCAAAAGGAAGATTTGATGCAGCCTGTAAAATTATCTGCAAATGCACAAAAGGAACAGTTCACCAGAGCCGCGAAACCAATGGGACTCTGCAGGAACACATAGAAAATAGAGAAGTAGACCTGAACCAGAAAGAGAATAAAACCACCCAAATAGTGCAAAGATAAAATAAACATAACAAACACAAAATAATGAATAAAGCAGCGTGTGTATATAAACACATATATGTCATACACCTTCTGTGACCACTAAGTCCCATGCACGCTGTAATAAGAGAGGAGGAATAGAGAATTGTAGAGCGAAGCGCAGTGCCTGAGAAGTCATCCCCTTGTGCTGCGACGTGCCCATATTGCCAATACTTTGAACGGGCTCCACACGATACGAATGGACAAGTTGCTCGTTACCACAAACAAATTCTGCCCACGCCTCTCCGCTCTCTTCTCCCCGCTTAGAAGCAGTCATCGCAAGCGTCGTCTGCATCTCAAGCACCATGATTTCCTCCCGAGGAATGAGATTGGGCTGCAGCACCTCCACATAGTGCGTTGCCAGAAGCACAATGGGACGTCGTTCACCAAATGAAATCAGCGACCGTATGGAGGCTGCCAGCAATGCGGCACCGTCCATTGAAAGTGTTCCCTTTCCAAACTCGTCCAGCACCAACAACGAACGCCCAGATCCAGCCCCTCCCTCCTTGTTACGAATACTGCATCTCTGTAGCATACGACTCATTGATACCAACTCATTCCCGAAGCTTGAATGTAACTCCTTCGTTGCAGACATTGAGTTTCTGCCGTTGGAATTGGACGACGCGGCGTAAAGGGTCATCAAGGTGTCGAAAAGACCAATGGTAGCATGGGCACAAGGGACATAAGACCCAATATGGGCAAGAAAGACTGCATGTGCGATGGCTGTGATAAAGATCGACTTTCCACTTCCATTTGCCCCTGTAACCACACAAACCCGTTCAGTGCTGTTGCGAATATTTAGTGAATATGGCACGACTTGATGTGCCGCAGTGCGTGCAAAAATGGGGTGAACCCCGCTGTCAATAACGAGTACGCCAGGCTCTGGTACAAGCTCTGGACGGCTCCATTGCCCCTCCAACGCACAAAGCGCAAACCCCATAAGGCAATCAAGTTCCGCACAAAGGTGTAGAGGAATCAGTGCCGGTGACAGGACTATCAAATATTGATCCAACTGACGCTGGATCTCTCCCTCTCTCTCCAAAATGGCCGAGCGCACATCTCCCAATTCCTCGTCCAAGCGACGCGTCAATGGGGTTTTGAAAAAAGGTCCCTCCTCAGTTCGAAGCAGCAACTCCCAATCAGGTGGCATTTCCTCCAGGGTGAGTGGCAGCGAAAAATGAGGGAGCGTCACAAGATAGCCCCAGTGCGGTACGAACACGCACACCACGCTACAGGGACTCCAGCTCGAAGGCAGGCAACGGGACTCTTCATGTGCAATAATCGTCAACACTTCATCCAATCGAGAGCAGTGGGCTTGAAGTTCGTCCAATTTGGCATCAAACCCCGAGCGGATATGCACATAGGTTTTACTCAACGCCCCGTCAGGGTCTCTGGAAAAAGAAATACCCTCATCAATGAGACGGCTCATTTCTTCCAGTTGAGTGGTTTGACAGCTTGCGACAATGCGCAAAAACATAGGTAGAGAATGTGCCTGCGGTAAGAGCAGCGATGTGATGCGCAAAAAGCTCCTCACAGAGCGCAAAAGAGATTCGTAGTCTGTTGTTCTGTGTTTTGCCGCCCGAATCTTTGTGAAGATGTTGCTCGTGTACCGTACATGACGCAGTGCGCGCCGAAGCTGCATCATGAGATCGTAATTCTCCTGCATTGTGAAGAATGAGACAACGTCGTAACGTCGCTGCAATTCCACTTCGTCTCGCACCGGAAGCAAAAACCACTGCCGAAGAAGTGCCCGACCAAGCACACTGCACGTGCGATCCACAACGCTTAGCAGGGAAAGCCCCTCCTTCCCACGCCCGATTCCCTGAAAGTCCATTGGATGGGGTTCCGTCCGAAGAAGCTGCAGACCAGACAGCGTGTCCTGATCAACGTACAGTAGACCTATCGGAGGCACCTCAGCCACGTCAGCTATGGGGCACTCGCACCGTTGCAGGTAAGGCAACAGCGCCGAAAGGGCCATCAGCATCACATGATTGTGCGGAGAGATGCGGGAGTGCCACTCCAGCCGAGTGACGCTTCCCCACAAAATGCCAAGGAGATCCCAAACGCGACCCTCATCAAACTCGCAAGGGGCTGTGAGAAC
The DNA here is from genome assembly GCF_003719475.1 of Trypanosoma rangeli. NCBI lineage: Eukaryota > Euglenozoa > Kinetoplastea > Trypanosomatida > Trypanosomatidae > Trypanosoma > Trypanosoma rangeli. The sequence continues at coordinate 5,874 of NW_021705840.1, forward strand.
GACATTCACAGAAAACACTGAGGCAATGTCCAGCAGTACCTGCGATCCCGCGGACGGGATCAACACCACCTTCGGCCTCTTAAGCGAAAAAAGCTGCGCCACCCACACAATATCCCCTGGCACATCCATCGCACTGCGAACAACCACCTCCTCGCTGCGGTCCAACGCCACTGCAGCTTCACAACAGCTCACCTGACAAGTGGCACTATCGTAGGACGCAACGCCAACGCGGTTGTGCAGCAGCAAAACACTAACAACCTCGTGTGAGGCGAGTGCCTCATCAGACTCACATGAGCCATCCATCGCCGACACAACCTCATCCACAACTCCGTCATCCACAACAAAACAAAAAAAATGCAAAAAAAAAACACATCCAACAGCACATCCACGCAAACCCACAACCTCACACAAGAACCACATACATTGCCTTAACACTCCACGTCACCTCGACACTACAAACACAGAAACGGGCGCACACAACAAGGAAAAGAAACAAATAATAAAAAAAAAACGTCGTTTCATAGCAACTAACAATGTACGTATATATATATATATATATATATATGTACAACGCGTACAATCACAACACAAAACAAAAAAAAAAACTACACTTCACTCAAGACGCGCAGGAGCGGTATTGTGCCCGATGCGAGGCTGCTCCCCACTGCCACCCCCACCGGTGCGCAAGAGCCGTGCCCGCTTGATCTCCTCGCGCTCCGCGGCAATCTTCACCTCCTCCTGCTTCGACAAGTGCGAGCGGTACTCCACCATCTTGCTGCGCCGCGTCAGCACCTCCTCGTTGTTCTCGTCCACGGGGTGGTTGAACTCGATGCCAGCAGCGTCCAGCGCCTCCTCCGACTCCCTGAAGTCCTCCAGCGCCTTCGCCTGCTTCTCCTTCAGCATCGCCAGTTCCTCCTCCACACCCTGGCGCAGCTTGTACAGCTCCTTCTTCATGTCGGCATGCCTCTTCGCGTTCGGGTCAAACGTCTCCACGCAGAACTCAAGCTGAATGTGTGTCGTGCGGATGTTGCGGTCAATCTCCTCCATCCGCTTC
>NW_021705840.1:6952-9538 GCF_003719475.1 Trypanosoma rangeli
TGGTATTGGGCCAAAAAACCTATTCTGCATAGTAAAAAAAAAAAAAGAGAGAAAGAAAAGAGGAGGGCACGAGATTGGAGAAATGAAGACCACACTGGCACACACACCCACACCCAAGAGGGAGAGAAAAAGAGAATAATTAAAAAATATTCAAATATCCATCAGCGCTGCAGTACACATATGGGCCAAAAAAGGCGCCTCATTACAGCGGTCTCAGGAACATAGCACAGTGGTCGTCTTGTCCACGGCCGTGGAAAATTTACATTTGAGTGGGGTCACACTCACTCAAGACGCGCAGGAGCGGTATTGTGCCCAATGCGAGGCTGCTCCCCACTGCCACCCCCACCGGTGCGCAAGAGCCGTGCCCGCTTGATCTCCTCGCGCTCCGCGGCAATCTTCACCTCCTCCTGCTTCGACAAGTGCGAGCGGTACTCCACCATCTTGCTGCGCCGCGTCAGCACCTCCTCGTTGTTCTCGTCCACGGGGTGGTTGAACTCGATGCCAGCAGCGTCCAGCGCCTCCTCCGACTCCCTGAAGTCCTCCAGCGCCTTCGCCTGCTTCTCCTTCAGCATCGCCAGTTCCTCCTCCACACCCTGGCGCAGCTTGTACAGCTCCTTCTTCATGTCGGCATGCCTCTTCGCGTTCGGGTCAAACGTCTCCACGCAGAACTCAAGCTGAATGTGTGTCGTGCGGATGTTGCGGTCAATCTCCTCCATCCGCTTCTCTTTCTTGTAGATGAGCGAGCCCAGGGTGAGGTAGAGCATGCGGAAGTACTCCAGGTGCTCCTTGTGCACCTCCAGCCGTAGCGCCGCCAGGTCCTGACTTGTCTTGTCGTGGCGGGCCTTCACCGCGGCGCATCCCTCCGACACCAACTCCTCCACCAGCCCTGTGCACCGGATCGCCAGATCGCAATTGTACACCGTTAGCTCCAGAAGCTTCTTGTGCTGTGACGCGACTTCAAGGAACTGTGAGTACTCCACGCGCCGCTTCTCCTCGCGATCGATCTCCTCAATGCGCCGCTTCACCTCCTCGAAACGCTCCGTCCCCAGCTTTTGCAGCTGCCGCTCCAGGTCCTGAATCTTGTTCCACGCCTCCTCCTGCTTCTCTTCGTTCTCGCGGACAAAGCTGTCACTCTTCTCCTTGTTCGCAGCTTGACGCTTCATCGCCTCGGCATCCTCCAGATCCGCCTTCTGGATCGCGTCGTGAATGTGCTTCAAATCCGTCTCGCACCGCTGCTTCAGGCGCCGCTTCGCGTCCTTCATCTGGCTCGTCTCCTGGTTCGCCTGCTTCTGCACCTCGTAGATCTTCTTAAACGGCTGGTTCTCCTCCTCGCATTTGGTAATCAACCGGAACTTGTCCTGGATCAGGTCAATCAGTCGCTCCTGCAGCTGCACCTTCGTCCACATCTGCTCCTCAGCAACCTGCATCTCACCGTCATGCATGGCAACGTTTTGAATCTCGTTGGTCTTCTCAAGCTGCGCTAACTGCGTCTTGATCTGGTCGTCTGTCGACGCGAGTGCGTTCTGAATTTGTGTGGCGTTCATAATATCCTCAATCTGCTTCAGCGTCCGTGTCGGAACCTGCGCCAGCTGGGTCGCATCCAACTGCGACCGGCGAAGCTCCTCCTCCACCTTCTCCATCTTCGCAATTGCGTTGTCGATCATCTGCGTGAAGCTCACCACGCGCGTCTTGTTGCGGTTCTGCTTCAGGTCCTGCAGCACCTTCTTCACCCCAATGATGTCCATAAACTGCGCCTTGTCCTCCGGGCGGTACAGCTCACGCTGGCTCATTTCAAGGCCACACACCCGCATCAGCTTCGCCAAGTCGTACGCCTCCGTCAGGTTCCACTTTGTGCCGACGTCGACGGCCGCAACAAGTTCCTCCGCCTTCAGGTGAGCACCGCGCAGCTTCTGCCGCTGCGTCTCGGACCAGTCCGAAACGTGCAGCTCCTGGATCAGCTCCTCATTTTCGAGGCATGCCGTCTTCAGCTTCAGGTTGTGGATCTTCTGCTTGCGCGCGGCCTCCAGGCCAGTGACTTCTTCGGCAGACATAGCGCTGCTACGTGAACTTGTGGGTTTAAAACGTTTGGTATTGGGCCAAAAAAACCTATTCTGCATAGTAAAAAAAAAAAAAGAGAGAAAGAAAAGAGGAGGGCACGAGATTGGAGAAATGAAGACCACACTGGCACACACACCCACACCCAAGAGGGAGAGAAGAAGAGAATAATTAAAAAATATTCAAATATCCATCAGCGCTGCAGTACACATATGGGCCAAAAAAGGCGCCTCATTACAGCGGTCTCAGGAACATAGCACAGTGGTCGTCTTGTCCACGGCCGTGGAAAATTTACATTTGAGTGGGGTCACACTCACTCAAGACGCGCAGGAGCGGTATTGTGCCCAATGCGAGGCTGCTCCCCACTGCCACCCCCACCGGTGCGCAAGAGCCGTGCCCGCTTGATCTCCTCGCGCTCCGCGGCAATCTTCACCTCCTCCTGCTTCGACAAGTGCGAGCGGTACTCCACCATCTTGCTGCGCCGCGTCAGCACCTCCTCGTTGTTCTCGTCCACGGGGTGTTGAACTCGAT
>NW_021705840.1:9563-11192 GCF_003719475.1 Trypanosoma rangeli
GGTGAAACTTTAACTTTCTGCTATATGTCAGCTTGCGTAAACAATAACAGAAAAGGAAATAATGATTAGTGATACGTAAAGTGTTCTCAATGCCTCTTTATGTTAATGTTTTTTGGTGTTGTTGTTTTTTGTTCATTTGCTTTGTAGCTAAGTTGCGAAGTGCGTGTTGTGGTGAGAAGAGGTAACATAAACTGAATTATATTGTTGAATTATTGGAGCTGCTTCACTAGAGTGACTTATCCGTGTATACCGCCCAGCGGCCACCATTCTTGGAGTAATGGTCCATGGGGTACGCCGTGTCATACCACCTTACACCTTTAAGTGCCACCTCTGCCTCGTAGGGCGAGAGCAGTGGCTTGTCGAAGGCGTAGCCCCAATCAATGGAAAGACGTGGGCAGGCAACTTGAATGTAGCAATCGACGTCCTGCAGCCTGGAAAGCTTTTCGGGAAACACTTCGGACATTAGGTAGAAGGTTTACAATCTTGCCTTGTTGTGCGGCCAGCTTGATAATACGGTCGACAATACGTGGGCTGCCCTGACGACCAAGCGTTCCCATGATAAGGGCGAAGCTGTTGGCCGACATGCCTTTTTGAACTGCCTCCTTTCGTAACGTGCGCATTTCGGTTGTGTTGTAGCTCTCCTTGGTTAGCGTTTTCTTGTAGGGGTCATATTGCAGTGCGTTGAGCGTTGGGTGAGCGATGAGAAACGACTCCAGGTGAAACCTTCCATCACCGATGTAGAGCACCAGGTCCACCGTCGCCGGATCCACTACAGGGCTTGTGCATCCAAGTATCTCGCCGCTGGAGAGTGGACGGTTCTGTGGGATGACCACGGGATGTTGGAAGTGGTCCCGCAGCATCTGCATCCCTGCCCGCATCGATGACACAAACTGGATGGTAGCAATGCAGGCCAAACGCATCTCGGGAGATATGAGACGCCGCACGGTATCTACAAAGTGTTGAATATCAATCTCAATCTCTACAAAGACGTACATCATGTTGCTGATGAGGCAGTCTTTAATCGAAATGAGACAACTGTGGCCGTAGTGAATCAAAAAGTCACACCCCAATGCCACCGCCGAATAGTCATCCACGCAGCATGCGCCATACGTAACATCCCCTAATATCACCATCTCTGCGTCCGTTTTCGCCTCCAGTATGTCGGCAATAGAAGCGGCAAACATAAGGAGTCCCTCAGGAAACTGAAGCGCCACACGTGTTGCGTTCTTCTCCTTGATGCGTTTCACACACTTGTCAATTTCAAACCTGTAGTTGCTGGGGAGCCCCAATTCCGTCTCTAAGGAGTTCATTCTTGCGCCGACAAAAGCATAGAGGCGTATCTGTTTATTGATATATGTATGTGTATGCATGCATAGAGAGCAGAGAGAGAGAGAGATAGAATAGAGCACCTCAAAGCTTGTCCAATGTAATAATTTTGCCCGGTCTGCGTTATGCATTTATTTTGTTTTTATTATGCGGATCCACAAACAAGGGGGATCATAACCCACTCTCGCAGTGTGGCCACCAATAGATGTCGCATTAGCGTGGAGAACAAGGAGAGGGAACAATAAACAGGTATATATATATATATATATATATACTACCGTTTGTGATGTGACGTTAACGGAA
>NW_021705840.1:11217-40164 GCF_003719475.1 Trypanosoma rangeli
AGTATATATATATATATATATATATATACCCCTTTTGGTGATGTGATTAACGGGACCAAAAGAAAACAACACCAACAACAACCCACGACCACACACACAGCTCCCATGGGTCAGCTCACGCCACCTTTAACCGCTTGCATACGTGTCCATTGTCACTCTGCAAACGGTACAGTTCAGGCTCCGGCACCTCCACACACAGGCAGTGGGCTATATATTCCAGTTTGTAAACTGGTAGATGTGTGGTGACAGTGTCTAGCTGTGATGGCTCCCACACGTCATCGCCCGAGAGAACGAGATTCAGTTCCCTCACCGCCTCAGCATTGCTCTCCAGCGCGTTCAGCAGCTGGAAAGGAGAGTATGGGCGAACTACGCAACAGCCTCCACTCCGCAGAACATGCGAAAGACTTTCCGTCCGCGACTCCTTTGTACAACAGAGAGCAACACGCCACGAGGCGAATGAGCGCACAGTCCGCTTCCTTTGCAAGCGGCACGCTCTGACAAGTTCCACCACAGAGCTGCGAAGCAATGCAGCCCTGGCAATCTCCGGGCACCACTCATGTGCTTCTTCACTCACAATACGACCCTCACGCAGTGCCTCTTCGAGGAAAGACGGCGCAAGCACCCATTTTCCAGCCGCCACAGTGGATAGAAAAAACTCCGTCCTCGATGGTTTCCCGGTCACATAGTGAGTACACTCCTCCAGTGTCGTTGCGAGGGTACATCCCAGCGCCTGTAGGCGCTCAAGGTTGCCCTCCATGTGTGTCAGAGACTTGGCCAACATAATACAGCAAAGACGTCCCGAGGACCCTCTTGAAGCTACTCCACTCACGTACACAGTGCCTTTTATTGCCGAGGCCCGCTCGGCATCAGCGGTCCTATATCTGCGTAGTAGCACACAGGGCTGCTGTTGTTGTTGTTGCTGTTGCTGCCTCATCACTTTTCTCGGAAGGTCAAATTCAGACCTTTTGTACACAATAACCTGAGACTCAGTCGGCAGCGAGGTGTGGTTGCCGTCAACGCATAGTGATGCCGTTGAAGTGAGGAGGCACGCCCCTGCGCCCGAGTGCCCCTCCGCCCTCTCCTGCAACAGCAACTTTGTCGGCAACGCGGGTTCAGGAGCCACAGTGGGGGGCGTCGTTGGTGCTCTGCCCCGGTCACTGGTTTTCGTCTCCAACCCTTCAATAAACAACGCAAGAGAGTGCGATGACAGCGGCTCGTCCTGTATTTCAGTTGATGAGGAGCACGGTGATAAGGCCCTTCTCCCACCGGTAGAACTATCCACTACGTCGTTGTTGGTTTCCGCGGAGGGAGCGGCGACAGAGGTCGCACGCAGCCTTGTCCTTATCCCTCCAAATGCGGAAATGTGTGGCACCACCAGAGAGAATGGGGCGGGGTCGACCCATCTTCCGACCTCCAGCGAGCGGTGCAGCCACCCCACATACACCAGAAAACACTCCTTCCGCTGCAGCGCATACCGCTGAAAACTCAGTGCAGCAACCTTGGAGGACCGGAGCAGGGGCGACCGCCCCAGCACAAGATGGGTGGTATTGCGCTCACCACTAGTGTCATCGGTCATCCCGCTCAGCACAAAATTCCCCTGAACAAGACAAGGCAATCCCTTTTGTTCCAAACGAGAGCTGATTGACATCCGCTCTTCCTGCGGCACACCTGTAAAGGTAATGATTGGCCTCTGGAGAATGGACACTCTATATGGTGCTACAGCCACGTGTTTGCGTCGTGCAGCACACTCCTCTAGCCAGGCAACTGACACAAACTCCAAATTAGGGCGTGGAGAAAACACCTCCTCCGTTTGGCCCAATACCAACACATGCGTTGTGCGAGGTGTTAGCACCGGTGCATGCCGCACACCGACCTCGTTGAGAAGCGTGCTAATCCGATCTGTCATAAGAAATGTAGGGGAGCAATAAACCACAATTCCTAATGCACCACCACCTCCAAAAGATGGTTGACGTGCAACAGGCAGGAGGCTGCGATGCAACCCCACAGCAGAGCCGTACCGCTCCTTGAATCCATCATATGACACAACTTCGATGCGGTTCTTGATGGCAAAACAAAGTTTCTCATTTCCATCTACATCAGATGTCCCATTTGGCACCACTAACACCGCACAGTTTCGCGTCAAATACGCCGTGTACGTTGCCTGATGTGTTGCGCACATCCGACGCACAAAACCGCGTTCCTCCTTCGACAGTGAGGTGCTGCACAGTTCCAGTCCAAGCAGAGACCGCCCTATCTCAAACTCACTCACTCTATTTTCATCACAACGCCCCAGCCAAACCCAGGCTGATGTGACGCAGGGAATACCGCGTTTCCTTGCCACTCGATACTTGTCGCCGTCGCCTCTCCCTGCGATGAGCACGTTGGTTGCGGTGGTCAGGTCCGCAACGTAGGCCACGCCGCACTGATAGAGAGCTGTCTTTATGCGCTCTAGTTCCCTCCCATAAATGACCGTTGTTGTCACAAGCATCCTCCGCGGTGACGGAGAACAAACAACAACGCCACCGGACGGACGAGACGCTTAAGCGGTCATGAGTCGTTTAACCAAAGAAACAGAGGGTGAAAAAAAGAGCTCAAGTGAAGACAAAAACAAAATGTATTTGCACCTTTTGCAGAAGTATCTGCTGTTGTTTAGCACAAACTGCAGCAACGTTTGTTCCAGTCCAAGCGCAAGCTGGGACGCAACATACGGCATAACAAAATAAATAAAAAGATGTGGCTCACAGAAACAGAAAAAATTAACGGGCAAGAAACACAGCGCTTAGTAGAAGAAACCAAGAACCTTTCCACCAGTGTTGCGGGCACGCGCCTCCTCGTGGTCCATGATGCCAAGCGACGTCGTAAGCACCACGAAGCCAAACTGACGGCTGGGAAGAATGTTCTTCACCCACTTCTCAAAGTCAGGGGCAGTGCAGTCGAAGCGGGGGCAGATGGCACCGCACTTGTTAAGGCGGCCGTTGAGATTCACCACAATTTTACCCGCACGGTGGTCGTCGATAATCTCAAACTCGCCAATGTAGCCGTGCTTCTGCATCACCTGTAAGAACTTCACGACGACCTTGGACGATGGGCGAATAAGAACCTGACGCTTGCCACGGCGCTCCGCGCTCGCAATGCCGCGAAGCGCGTTGGCCAACACGCTCATCATCGTCATTTTCTCTTTTTTTTTTTTTGGTCTGAGCCACTATCGGGCACACGACGCGGTGCAGCCAGAAACCAAAAAACACCAATAAAAAAGAAAATATTATTATAGAAGAGCCAGTGAAAACAAACAAACAGCACCGCCTGCATTCAGTGTGCAGTGAGAAAAGGTGTTTACCGTTACAACGCGCCAGAAAATGAACGGGGCGAAAACAAAAAAGAGGGAGAGGAGAGACGGGAGGACGGACTGGTACTCCGACTCAACAGCATGAGGCGCTCAAAGAAGAGAGGGTTTCATATTGCCCAATGTGTCTGCGCGCGACGACGCGAAGGACATGGGACGCCGCATCAAAGCAAAGGAGTACGTTAGCCTCGGGCAGAGGTGAGAAGAAAAACGAGGCCCCCAGGAATATAAATCCGTCACCAAAAATGTGCTCTAACCACGGCCTTGTGTCCATCGGCGTCTGTGGATCCGCGGAACCTAATAAGAGACACCTCCAGCGAAGAAGATCAGCCAATCGCGACGCCACAACACACTCAGAGTCTGCGTCCGTACATGTATCATAAACTCTTTGTGCCGCAATTATACCATCATACGGTTCAAGCAAAGGCCGTGAACCACGGGCCGCATAGTATGCCGCTTCTGCTGTCAAAACCGCGGCAGGAACACCGTCTTCGGCCCACAGCTGCAACACCTCAGATGGATCCACGCTAGGTAATTTTATCCCCTGCAACGTACAAAGCTCCTCGCCCCCTTCCACGGCTTCGCTACAGATCCACCGGTCATCCACCAAAACGGCTCTGGCCATTGATACAATACGGCGCTCAAGGGACTCCCACGCCACATCTGTGCCAAACTGTTTTACACTGTCTTTAACACAGCGAGCAGCTGCGGCTCGCGCCCCAAGCAAATACAAGGCTGAAGCTTTTCGATAGTATGCCTTGATGTTCGTTGGATCAAGAGAAATCGCCTTTTCTGCGTCTGACAAGGCAGCGTCACCTCTACCAAGTTGAACCATCGCAGCCGCCTTATTCGACCACAGGGTACTTGACGCAGGTTCGCATTGCAGTGCTTCACTGTACCAGCGAAGAGCCTTACGTAAATCACCCCGCCTCATTGCATCATTACCCCGTGCTCTGTATTCCGCGGTCTTCTCTGGTTTCGTCGGGATGCCATCTGAGGTAACCGTTCCTGCCACGGTGGGAAGCGCGTGCTGCAAGAATGGCTGCGAAAGGCCAGCACGAGAGCCCCCCCGCATCCACTTGTTGTACCGTTCCAGCTCCGTTGGAAGAGCGTCCCGGGCTATTAGGTACACCTCTCGTATTAATTTCTCCGTCTCTGCCCGAGTGCGGAACACGCCAGTTTGAGGGTCGACGTCCAACCCAGTGGAAGCATCCACGTAAACTTCTTGGCTTATACGTTCTCCATCCACAGAAACGATCACCATGTGCTTCTCCACGGAGTGCAACATGGCATTTCGTTTTCTTGCGGAAGGGAGAAAACAAAAAGGCAGATCTGTCGTCGTGGTCAACCAGGACAAAAGAGAGAGCGAGAGAGAGAGAGAGAGAGAGAAAAGAGTCAACGCACACACATAGAAACACCACTGCCGCCACCACTACTGCTAGGATCAGCCTCGTCGCACCATATGGAGTGTAAAGTGTATCAACAGTGGTGCCAGTAACGGCCGATGGTGGGTACGGCCCATGATGCACAGAAACAACGACGTGTGTTGTCATCACAAAATGGGTTTTTCCCATGTTTCACGTTAAAGTGATAGCAAAAAGAATTAATTGTTTTGCAAGTAAAGAATATGTGCTTGGGTGAAACCACCTGTTTTCCTTCTCCGTGTGGGAGAAAAAAAAACAAGACAAGCAAAACAGTTTCTTTTTTTTTTGTCGCTCTTGTTGCACACAGCCTTCCCCACTGGATAAGAGATTTATTGTATCGCTCGTGCAACAAGCCAATTCCTCTACACCCTAATCAACAATAACTGGGCTCTCGTTGTACACTCACAGAGCAGCAGCCTTTAAGGCCCGCAACCACCATAGCTTCTCCCTCCGTGTGGAGAGTGATAGTAATAGTGATAGTAGTAGTAGTAGTATAGGGCAAAAAAAAAAAGGTGGGGGGGAGGGGGGGAAGACGCTCGCGCCACCTTACAATGCGGTATCGTTATAAATAGGCATCAAGCAACAAGTAAAAATGCGCGCAGCATCAATAAGACACCCACTCCTTTCTCAAAGCCTCACCTAGGCACATTCCGCCCTACCCCACACACGCGCATCCACAAATTGGAAATTCCTTGAGGGACGCGACGCGGGAGAGAAACAGCGGGCACACCTAAACACTGACATTCGGCCGACAAGACTATAAAATAAAAGTGTTGATGCATTTTGGGAAAAGGGAAAAAAATTACACACGCACAGAGTCAAAAAGACACACAAAAAAAAAACATATATATATATATCTTTATATATATAGGCCCTCTATTTCTCTCTCTTTCCAGTAAGTTATGAAGGGAGGAAAAACACAGATAACTCGAAAAAAAGAAGGCGGGGGGGGGGGGATTACAACAAAAGCAGCCTCACTTCCAAGAAAAGAGACAAAAAAAAGAAGATACCAGCATCACCTAATTAGTGAAACACACCAGAATGCAATGCTGGATTGGCATAGTATACCCCACGCACGCATGCAACCTTCTCTTCTCCAAGCTGTTTCGTGGTGTTGTTGTTATTTGGTGTGCTTATGTTTGTTGTGCATTCTGGCGTCTTGCGGCAACACCACATGTGTAGTACTCCTTAAAACACTCCAGTGCGTGTCGATAAGGAGATGAGCAAGTGCGTGCATAGCCTGCTGATAGAGCCGACCTTCAGCACAAATAATGATAGCAACAGACAAACAAGGTAAGCGTCAGCAAAAAAAAAAAACGCAGGTAATAAGCCAATAATCAAAAAAAAAAAAAAAAAAAATGCATGGGCCACGAAAGCCATCTACTGCTGTTGACAAATAGATAATTTTAGAGATAAGAAAAAAACACACGGCCATTACATGGCACCTCTGCCGCTTCCAAGAAAAAGCAGCACATTGTGATCTGAATTTGTCGCTACCCACGCATCCAACTCACCCCCTTCTAGAAATTTCAAGAAGGAAGAAGCATCACCTTTTGAAAAAGGTTTCTTCTCCAAGAAAAAAGAACCACATGATGCCGAATACCAACGTCGCAACGAGAAGCCGCTCATAAACTGACGAAATGGACTACTGATACTAGTAAATAAAGAATTACCATTGCCACTCACGTCGTCTAATCCCAACACCCCCTTGTTGCACTTTATTTCATGCTGTCGAAATAATCGAGTATACATCTTACCCCGCATAACATAATCATTCACTAAAGATTCAAGTCGAAGTTGAAGTATTCTACACGTTCGTGATACGATTTGCGAAGCAAGCTCTGAGCGAAATAATTCCACAATCTGTGTTACGATATTGGGTGTTGGTGCTCCCGTACAAGAACAATGACGCCTTGCACCTGCAAAGGCGTATACTCTTTCATCATATGCATGAACAGAGACTATGCTGCCTTCAGAACTAACACCTACACAAACAGTATCCATAGCTGAAAGTTCATTTTCAGGTGTATATATATGGTCAAGATGGGATCTCTGACAAAAGCGTTTGCCAAAGCTGATAATTCTATTTTCGTATGGCATTAAGTACTCTTCTGCAAAAACAGTGACGCATCGCAGCTGTCGTGGCAAGATCTGAGACAGCGAAAGTGCCAAATTAGCGCACTGGAAACTATCATCTCCATAAATAAGAATTTGGATTCCACTTAAAAGTGCAGTTAAAAGCATTTCAATCTCCCGAAAACTATTCGTGTGGTTTTGCAGAAATTCCAAAATCCAAACAGAAAGAGGTTTTACCATTAATGTTTCATCTGTGGCTAGTATTCTGCCACTATCTATGGCAAGACAGCCATGTTCCCCGGGGGGGGAGTCCAAATCAAGTTCAACGATATTTACTAGAAAAAGTTCAATCTCAAAGCGTTTTTTCATTTGCTTAATAGACGTAGGCTCCAATATCGAGTCAGCGATCCTTAATGGTTCCACGCCAAAAAAAGCAGGAATGGCACGCTCGAAAAAACAATGAACACGCTTAAAGGCCTTTACTTCAGACTCCGTGTTCTGAGATATCAAGCACATCAATGAACGCATTGAGCGCTTACGCGCTTCCTCACGGTACCTTTCTAAATCAGGAAAGGTGGAATATTCCAAAGTTAAGCGCCTTTTCGTTGCACTTGACCATTCTTCCAAAAGAATATTTAGAAATACGGAAACCAATGGCCATTGACGCACGAGTTCATCACTTTGAGGATGTGTCACTATAATACAAAACCGACGCTTTTCCCCGCGGGCTAAAATGTCTTCCAAGCAAAAGGACATACTAGCAATTCCTCCAGCTAATGGATCCAACATTAAAACTGATTCCTCATCAGAGTCATTTGAAGTAAGTACACGCGCAACAATGGCCTTCATTCGTTCCTTGTATTCTGGACGCAATGGACCACTAATCACACGAGAACTAAGAAGTGTCTTTCCGCAAACAGCAGAGAGACGTAACAACTGAGGTCCAAATATATCCATTTCCTGATAAGCGTAGTATTCTGTTACGCTGATTGCCTTTGCACCCTCGAGAGCATCAAACTCCCCCAATGTCACCATGGGAACACTACAAAATGGTCGCAGCATTGGCTCTAAATAAAACAAAAAGCAAAAAAGACATCAATTGTGTGAAAAATAAATAAATAAAAATTTATTCAGGTAAATTTAAAGGTATATATATCACTCCCCCTCTCCCCTCCAAAAAAAAAAAAAGGTTGAGAATTAACTCGTTGCTAATATTTATTCGCACATTTTTTTTTCACTTTAAATTCACGACGACAAAAAATTAATATATATATATATTATATATACATTCCCTTTTTTCATGTTTACAATGAAAAGGCTGAAGACCACGTTAGTCCAAACTTGACATGATCAAACAGATTTTTATTACCATTTCTCCAAGTGACATTCCAATTTCTATCAATGCCTACAGGAAGTGAAAAGTTTAATTCAAAACGTCCACTGGGCGCAACACCGAACAGTGGAATTCGCGTTACCACCACACCAAACCCAACTGAAGCAGCACAAGAACGAAACCATTTACCAATATCAATGAGTTCTGATTGACATTGTATCATTCTTAAATTACCCACATTTGCAAAGAGATGCATAGAAGCTAATCCATTATGTGGAAACAAGAGAAATGGAAAGTTTATGCTAATTGATGATGCCCATAGTGCATTACCACCCGTTGCAGCAAATCGACCACCTTCATTTTGATTATTGTCAAGAGTCGAAGGTCCCACGCTTTTAAATCCACGAACATGACAGTTTGAAAGAAAAAGTCTGTCATTTAACGGTATTCTAGCCTGTCGATAGGACCATATACCCGCCAATTTAGTATTCCACTGAAGACTACAAAAGGGTCCAAGCGGCCAATATTTTGCTGCTTGTATTTCAGATTTAAAAAAAGTAAATTGACCACCACAAGGCCCACCAGCAAGTTCATTTTTTACACTCAACTGATTTCCCTGAATTGGTAAAGGATACATATTTGCTAAAAAAGGATCCGCATGATACCCTACATTCGATAACGCTAATTCATGTCTCATATATCCCTTAAACGTGGTTGAAAAGTCATTTAAAAGGTCTGAATTTAAATGACCTTTTTCTTTGGAGACCAAAATTCTTCTCTGAAATCCAACTGAAAATTCCGACGCAAATCCCCGTTTTATATTTTTTGTAGTAGCCCGAATTTCCTCTATTCTTTCACAAGTAGCGGGATGATGTACTCTGTTTTCAGTCCGCTTCCCGATGTAATACTCTCCCACTTGTCCCACAAATGGAGCACTGGAAATTAACGAAAAGGATGCAGCATGAGTACGCGAAGTTGGAGGAACATAGTTCCCAGATAAAGTGTACCTTCCTCCAAAAATATTTTCCAAAGAAAGTGTCAACTCGGGAACGACAGTTTCAGTCGTAAAAATGCCAAACGATTTTTTGGGTTTAGCCTCTTCAACGTCTATGTGAACACAAACATCATTAGCTTCCCCATCGTATGTGGGCTCCAAATTAAAGTTTACTGAGTTAAAAAAGCCCATACTCACCCACCTATTTTTCGCCTCAGCCATGTTATTCGTAATTTCAGCAATCGTCTGTGAACGTTTGATAGCCTCAACGTCACGACTAATGACACGCGGGTGAATTTTTTCAATGCCCCTAATGCGTACATGGGTACGTATCGGCAAATCCATGATTTTATCAATGTCACTTTCTGATATTTTTACTTCCTGAGAAAAAACAGATTTATCCTCGTCTCCAGCCATTTTTCCCCGCCTTTTTTTTCCTTGAAGACTTGCCCCCCCAAATAATAATAATTCCAATAGTAATAATAAAAATAATAATCTAAGTCTAGCAATAATAATAATAATAATAATAAGAAAACAATAAAAAATGAAAATAAATTTTGGCACACAATTACGCAATAAAGGAAAATAAATAGTGATAACAGACGGAAAAAAAAACTATATTTTGTGGCACATTTTGACGTTTCACTCACACACTCTCTCTCAGTAAAGGGTAAAGAAGCCAAACCTTCATTTTCTTTTTTACCCTATCACTCTTCAATATACAAATCTTCAATATACAAACAGACCAAAAAAAAAACTTTCCTAAACTCATTATTTCATCCACACACACACACACACACACACACACATTAGCAGATATATATATATATATATATATTAATTTTGATACGCCCTACCGTGATCGAAGTTGAAAGGAGACCACTCCTGAAGAACAAGTTGTGGAAAAACATTCGGTTTTAATACAGAAGTCCCAAGAAGCATATTTACACATTCTTGGAATCCTTGTGAAACAGCTGGATATGCCGTGCGAAGTTCACCCAAGCTATGAAGTGTTTCCTTATTATGAATTGCTAAAGAGGCCAACTCTATAACACTACTTGCATGAGGTCCAATAGCTCGCACTCCGAGAACCTTCATCTCAAGGTCATTTGTAACAATTAACTTAACAAATCCACTAGTATTTCCCATAGCTACAGCTCGCGCCAAAAATTCATAACCATAGCGAGCCATCTTATACGCTATATTTTGTTTACGGCATTGTTGCTCATTCAAGCCAACTGCAGCAACCTCTTGATCCAAAAACATAATCGTCGATAAGTTGTCTAATTTTTGAACAAATTCACCTTCAGGATGAGGAAGATATATATGGTCAATGCAAGTGCGACCCTCTAACTCCCCAACATTCACAAGAGCAACTCTAGTAGCTACATCTCCACAAGCATAAATATGCTTGTGAGGTGGCACGCGATTAAATTGATCCCTCACAAGTTTGCCTTGTTTAAGTTCCACCCCAATCGTTTCCAACCCTAAATCACTCAAATGGGGCTCTCTTCCAATAGAAACCAAAGCACTATCCACAACGTGGGTAGCCAATGATTTGTCTATTACATTTCTCAGCGTATAATGGAATTTCCCATTTTCCACTTTATTACTCTCCAAAGCTGAATGATGATGAATGTTCACCCCTTTACTTTCAAGTAATTTTTGAACAAATTCCGCCACATCATCATCCTCCATGGGTAAAATACGATTGCTTTTTTCAATGACATTCACTTTTGTCATGCCAAAGTTGGCAAATATAGATGCAAACTCGCAGCCAATCACACCTGCTCCAATAATAACAATACTTTTTGGAAAAGCTTTCTGCATAATATCATCTGAGGTAAAAACAACCTGACCATCCGCAATCACAGAGGCATGCTTCCGTGGCTTAGCTCCACAGGCAATAACAAAATAATCCGCCTCCACCAACTCTGTACCTCCAGAAGAAAGTTGAATGCCTACGCAATAAGGGGAAACAAATGCGCCACGGCCATTGATAACATCAATGTCAACAATCCTTAGTTGATGAAGTATTTGGTTATATCGAAACTCGGCGGCATTTTTAATGGCTTCCTGTGCATTTGAGGCATCAATAGTGGGAAGAGGTTTAAGGGGCTTCATAAAACGATGCGCTGTTTGACCAGTCATTAATCGGACAAATTTGGCCATTTCCCATAAAGTTTTGGACTGTAGTGCACCATTCCAAAGATCCGCTCCTCCAATTCGGTCTGCCTCAATAATACATGCCTTTTTATTATAATCCACCGCACGCAAGGCCGTCGCAACACCTGCAGGCCCACCACCAATCACACACACATCAACTTTTTTTACCCACCGAAAAAAACTGCGGCGCATCATTATTGCTGTTGCTACGCAAAAAAAAAAAAATGAAAAAAACAACAACGATGGCAAAATCAAAAAAAAATATACCCATGCCCCAATGAGGAGCAAAACCGGAGTAAACAATATATATATATATATATATAAGGGGTCCTTTCCTTCGCTCCCAATGAAGCGGCGTTTAAATGAAGCAACAACAATGAAAACGACGAACAAAAAAAAAACACACACACACACACAAAAAGACGCTGGCCCGGCGTTCTTGCACCCGGCGCCATTCCGCCAGCCCCCCTTATTGACGCTCGGCTTTCACGGAATCTTGGAACGCATTGTTCTCCCATATGGAAACCTTTTCAACCCCATGCTGGCCAAGGAGCCTCACGCTTATATCGTTTATTA
This sequence comes from Trypanosoma rangeli, assembly GCF_003719475.1. Taxonomy (NCBI): domain Eukaryota; phylum Euglenozoa; class Kinetoplastea; order Trypanosomatida; family Trypanosomatidae; genus Trypanosoma; species Trypanosoma rangeli. Next base: position 23,130 of record NW_021705840.1, read on the forward strand.
TTTTATCATTTCTTTTTCTCACGCAGCCACGTTATTCTCGGTGCCTTGGGTGCTGTATTTTTTTTATTATCTCAAAAATCCATAGCTTTTTATGGCTTGGCAAACGCAATCGAAGTCACCATACCCAAGTGGTTAAGGGGACCGACTAGAAATCGGTTGCGATCTCGCGCGCAGGTTCGAACCCTGCTGGTGACGACTTTTTCCCACGTTTTTTGTATATACACAACACCTCCTTTGTTTAGGCGAAAAAGAATAAAACAAAACGAAGCGAGCTCGCAAAAGGGCGGCGCCCACTGTTGATATGCTACGCACGCGGAGCGTGGGCAGCCTACGCTCAGACTTTGATTGCGATTGCGAGGTTGCGTGGCACGCTTTGCGTCTTGCAGCGACCTCTTCAGCCTGGTGGCAAAGCAAAAACCTGAAACACCCAGTGGCCCGCCACCGAGACGCAAGGAAGCGGCCAGATCGGGAAGGAAAAGGAAGGCCGGCTGCCGCGGGAACCTTCCGTGGGCCTGGGAAAGGCGACGTGGCTGGCTTGAGGCCGCGCCTGCAGGTAGGGCAAAAAAGTGGGGCCTTGTGTTTCTGCACGTGAGGAATGCAGGTGTGTTTTTTTTTTTTTTACTGAGTATCCGGAAAGAGAGCGAAACAAGTAGTGAACGGAAGAAAATGTGTTGTTGTTTTTTGCCGAATACCCAAACCCGCTAGTGCTTATTTTTATTATTTGGGATATTGTTAGCATTTTTTTTTCTTTTTTGCGATTTATTATTATTGTTTTAAGTTTACTGCTTTTTTGCCCTTGGTGCTTACTCCTCTTTCGTCTGCCGTTACATTTTGATGCTGCGGATTTACTTTTTTCCCCACCTGGGTGGTCGCCCTTTTTATTTATTTATTTGCGGGCGCAGCACCTTTGAGGCTATTAAAGCGCTGGCGCTTTTGCTTTGGCACGAGGGCGAACATTTCAGATTCGAATACTCTCACCGGATCCGTTTCCTCCTACAAGATGCCGTGGGAGCGGCGAGGCAGTAATGCGCGTTTGCCGCAACACATTCCACCGCGCTGGAGTTCCTGCCTGAAGCCGATGCCAAACAAAGCAAACTGCAAAACCTACGCCACCCCCCCCCCCACCAAAGCCCATCTGACCAGCACGCATCACCTCGATTGTTGCCGGCTGAGGGCAAACCAGGGTTTGGGGAACCGAGCAGGCTGCAAAGGAACCGAGCCAGTGGCGGACCAAAGTGAAGCTCGGGCACCTCCAATACCCCCAAAGCCAAATTTCACACGCCGGGCCGCAAGGAACGCACAGCAGAATAAAATGTGCCCCAGCGCCTCCTCACCCACGCCGCTGCGAAACCACAGCGCCTCTCCCCACCATGTGCTATCCTTGTAAAATCCGTCGGCATCAATGTCCGGCGTTCGCTCAGCGACAAGGATGGAGAAGCAGTGCAGATGCCGCGCCTCTCGCCGAGGATCCCCTTTAAAAAGGTTCCTCAGCCACCCCTTCCGGGTCAACACAAATTAGTTCGACAAAGTGGCGGGACCGGGAGCAGTGGAACTCATCCAAACGGGATTTGCACCGTGCGCTTCGGAAGCGCATCGCGTGAAAAGGCCGGGGGCCTTTGGCGGGGGTAAAAAAAAAAAAAAAACGAAGCTCGTCTCCTGTGCCCCCCGCGCGGCTGCAAAAGAGCATCCCGCAGAGGAAAAAAACCTGGACGATCTAACTAATGGGGACCGGCTCGAAGATCGCCATGTTGCGAGTAACATCAGCCACGCGCGGCGAATCCTGGTCTTGTGATTCTTTAAATCGTTTATGCACGCGCCGTCCGCTGGCTACTTTGATTGTTAACGTGGTGCGTTTGCGTTGATATCATTATTATTATTATCTTACGGCCTTTGCGGGCGAGGCCCACCTCCGGCCGCCAGAGGGAGAAGGAGGAGAGAAAAAGGTGACAAGAGTGGGGTTCGAACCCACGCCTACGAATAGAAGAGAACTTGAGTCTCCCGCCTTAGACCACTCGGCCATCTTGCCATGCAGACACGCAGGGGAGAACCATTTCAAAGAAAGCGAAACATGCTTGAAGGGAAAAAGTCGTCACCAGCAGGATTCGAACCTGCGCGCGAGATCGCAACTGATTTCGAGTCAGTCCCCGTAACCACTTGGGTATGGTGACTCCGACTGTGACAGGCAAAGGAGTGATAGAGTCATGAGAGTTTATTTTCCAGGCACCGCCATCGTCAGACCCTGCTTGCCCGTGTGTTTTTCATAAAGCGCCCCACCCTCGCCTGAGGCGGCGCTGCCGGCAACCAAGGGCCCGCAAACCTTTCCCCTTTTCGCTGCGCCACGCCCGCTCCCTGAAACAAGACGGAGAAGCAGGAAAAAAAGAAATCAAACACAGCAGTGGGGCTGGCGCCCGGTGCCGCGCGCGCGGGAAGGCAGGGGCACGATGCAGAAGCGGGGGCGGAAAAGCAAAAAAAAAAAAAAAAAAGAGTAGCGCCGCGTGTGTTTCGCATTCGTGGCGGGAAACCCCGGCAACCCCGGCCGCGCGGAAGGCCAGGGAAACAAACAAGCAAGCTGGGGGGCGGTGGTCTCTAAAACGCCATGTCTTTTAGGGCGCCGACCTCTGTTCGCAGCCCCTGGTGCCGCTCGGCCATGTCCTCCACTTTTCCGAGCTCTTTCCCCACCAGGCCGCCAAGGGCGTCCGCCTCCCGCGCCTTCTGCTGTAAGAGGATCCGAAGTTTCTTGTATTCCACGTCGGCCTGGCAACTCACGCGGCGAAGCCGCCCTGCGAGATCCGCCTGCTCGCGCTGCAGCTGCGCAACCTCAGAGGAGAGCGCCCCCACGTGCTGCCTGACGCGCTGGAGGTTTCGTGTTGCCCACTCCCTCGTGGACTCCATCTCATCCGCGATGGCGGCGTGGTCGCGTCGCCGTTCTTCTCCGAGCGCCTCCACGGCAGCGGAGGCCGCGCCCACTTTTGGCTGCAGCGAATCCAACGCCTCAGTCACCCGAAGCACCGCAGCCTCCAGAGGGGCGAGGCGGGTCGTTTCAGTGCTCACCCTGCCCACCTCCAGCGCCCTCACGTTCTGTTCCAAGAGAGACAACTGCTCGCGTAGTCTGTTCTGAGTCTCTGCTTGGGACGAGGCAGATGTGGAAATTTCCCTCTGCACAGCTATCGCATTCTGCTTGGCATCCTCCTGAAGAGCCTTGACAGCGTTTTCGACATCCCCTCTGAGCTGGTGCACTTCTTCTTCACGTTCTTTGCAAGCTCTGATTACTTCATTCATATTTTCTCGCTGAGCCTCTATAACTTTGTCCCGTATCGCGGAGGGGACCTGCTCCCTCAACACGGCAAGTTCTTCCTGCAGTCGGGTTGTAAGGTGCTCCTGCCGTTTTAACCGGGAGCGAAGTTCGTGTTGTTGGCGTCGAAGCTCCCCCTCCTTGTCTTCTTGAAGACCTTGAGCCAGTTTCACCAGCTTTGTCAGATTCAACATTTTCTCATCGAACGCGTCGACGCGTGTGGAAAGTCCTTCGATGCGATCCACAAGCTGCTGAACTGAAAAGGCCCCCTTCAGCACACGCTCCACGCGCTGCTCCGCGGCCGTCTCCACCCCCACTGGCCCCGAGGATGCGTGCGGCACGGAGTTTTCATCGCGTCTCTGCCGCAAGTAGATGTCTGTGTAGTCCATTTTTTGCTGCCGTGCAACGGGGCAGGGCCAACCCACCGTTTTTTTTTTCTTTTTCTTTTTTTGCCTCCTTCTGTCTCTCGGCGAACTTTGCCCCGTCTAGCTGCGGGGGGCAAGGTGTCTATACAGCAACCTACCAACAACAAAAAGGACCATCACCCAACGGTGAAAAAGCAAAAGCAAAAGCAACAAGGCATGTTAGGGAGAGAGAAAAAGTGGGAGCGAGGAGGGGCAGTAATAACACTAACTACGGCGACGAAAACATTCCAAACAAGGCAGACTCAGGCCTCCAAACAAATGAAAACTAATAGCACTACTCCCTCCACAAATATATCTCTCCCTGTCCTTTTTTTTCCCTTGCCTGGTAACAGTTTTGCATTTAAGCTCCCCCCATTCAACCTTTAACTCCACCACATGTACGTGTGAGTGAGGAGTGTGTTGTGTGGGTGTTTCGGGAGCTGGAGGCACAGCAACCGTGCTAGTAACAAGAGGGGCAAAATAAAACAAGACATGCGCAAATAGAGAAATACAGAGCCACATGCCAAGGAAAAAACAAAGAAAAAGAAAAAAAAAGGTGTAGGTAAGGAGGCAGGCCTACAGAAATCTTTCTGAATCGTCCACTACCAATGAGACACGCAGCATCCTGCTGAGGCCATCCCACTTTGCATCTGCTCTGCCGGCGATTACCTTCTGCGGCAGAGCAGCTCGCAGGTAGTACCTTGAAGAGGAAACACGAAGTTCATATGGATCAACGGAAATGGCTAAATCTGCGGCTTTCTCCAGCTTGGGCATGAAAACTTTTACGAGCAGACCAGATGGTCCCCCAACGGCCTTCATGGCGTCTATCCCCAGGTAAACGTCCTCTGCAGTGACCATTTCCTGCTGCAGAATGGAGTGCTCCGGCTCTTCCGCACCTTCTTTTGGGTGTATAGTGGCATCGTGACGTGCACGAAATACAGCGGCCAGTTCCTCGTCCGTCCAAATGGCGTATCCCTTCGGTTTCGCGGACCGACGCTTCTTCAACTGTAGCTGTTTGGCCTCACGACTTTTGGAAGGAATAGGAAGGCGCAGCTGCTGATCCACGACTGTGGAAGGCAAAGAAATACTTGAGGGCGCTACCTGCATAGTCGCACCGGCCGCCGCACCACAGGATGCATTGCCCACGGAATTTGCCTCTTGCAGGCTGTAACCCACGGTTTGCCCCTCCGGGCGCTTGAATCCCTGATTTTTGTCCAACAACTCCACCAAACCAGAGATGTCTTGAAAGCCTAATCCACGGTCTTTATCCATTGCTTCCTTTACCTGATTCCTTCACGAAAAAGGAAAGGCGTTAAAGTAATATTCCCCTTGAAACTCCACAAACACCATAACAAATAAGTAAAATAGGAAAACACGTCTTTCACTCTATGTGTGTGTGTTTGTGTGAAAGAGAGACACAACGAAGCAACTAACGTATGGAGAGGAGCAGGGGCAAGAGGCCCACACCTACCACGAAGTTTCACCATTACTTCTGCCTTGTGCGGCACACTTGCAAAGCACGACTAGATTAAAACAGGAAAAGGAAAGACATCCGCCGTATGCATTTTGTGTCACCAAGCTACCCCCCTTCCCCTTCCTCCACCGTGACATCAACCACTGTAGCTTTTGATCCTATTACCAAACCTTTTTTTTTGTTTTTGTTCTGCCCGTTTGTTTCCCTATATGTGGTTAAAGTTTACTTCGGTTTCCAAGCAGGGGATCGAACCCCACTTGGCTAAGTACCTTACGTATCTCAGGCCTGAAAACGAGTAGCGAGAGATATTGTTTCGCCTGGAACGTGGTAATAACAGAGGTACACATACAACCATCCTCAATAGTGATGGTGTTGAGTACTTTATGATCCGTCAACGTGAGCGGCAGTTTTGCCAACCTTGCAGGGGTTTCCTGCCACCATAGTCGTAGAATCCTTACCGAGTCCCCACTGAGGAATCGTAGCGGCAAACTATTCTTGGGTCGCTCAACCGTGACGTAGAGGTCCCTTATCAATGACTCATAGGCGGCATCAAGGTTCGGTTGCTGATTCACACTACCCTCTAATGCCTTTTTCGCATTATAATACTCCAAAAATTGCATTAGCGTGGATGGCCAACGCAACACAACACGCCCATTGGAGGGTTCGTCATTGCCTTCAAAGTGAACAAGAATGGCAGTCATAGTATGAACCTGCTGCGTGTGTTCCAACATCTCACGCAGAAGTGGCCCAATTTTGCCGACGTACTGCTGAATGTCCGGTATACCTACCACACGGGGCATTTGTCCTCGTATAAACTCCTGCGGGGAGGGAATAGAAGGTAGGCGCAACATAGAGGAAGACACTACACGAGGCTGCAAGGAAGCGCTCTCTTCGGATTCCACAGGTATCTGAACGACATACCCGCACTGAGGTCGAAGGGAATTGATTGGGTTGGGCGAGCGGAGGTACGTGATGATGTCGGCATCGTCCGCCTTCAATGGACTCATGGTCTTCTCAATGAAGTTTTTGCAACCCGGTGACTCAAACGTGATGGCGTACGTGTGTTCCTCTACAGACCGACATGCCGCAAGAACAGCGCCCAGGCTATGGCCAGTATAGCTAATAAACCACTCGGGTGTTTCCCCATGTGTGACACTCAGGAATAGACGAACTTGCTTTGAAAACTGCCGCGCCAGGCCAAACAGGATGGTGCGCTCATCAAAGTAAGTCCAAACACCCGCTCGTAGGCTCAGCGCGTTTGTCGTCCCCCGCTGGGCAATGATGCAGTGACGCAATTTCTTATTGATGTACGCTACGCCAAAGTACCCTTCCTTATCCAAGCCCAGATCCGTCGCTGTCAGGAGAACCTCCCACGGACTCGGCACCGGTGGGCCGTTTGGTTTACCATACACATGAAGCGAGAGTCTGGCATATACGGAGTGTGGAATGAGCGGCAACAACGAAACCTCCTCCGGTGTCAGCTTGGGCCGGTTTCTAACAGTCGCGGCAAAGCATGTAGAGCTTGAAAAACAATTGCTATGACTGAGCCCCATTGCGATCCCTTCCCTTGGCAAACAACGACACCACCACGATGAGGAAGACCCGGAAAGGCAAAAAAAAAAAAAAAAAACACAAAAAATTACTTGACGTCGTGGCCCAACGCAACACGAATGACGAGAGTCAGGTACACAAATGTATTTACTATCCTTCTAATCCAAAGTCAGCGGCACCTCTGAATCTCAGCTCTCCACTCGCGCCGCACTCTGCACGACGGCGTTGGAAGGAGTGTGTAGTCAGGGCACAACTGACGAATACGCCTAATCAACGCCGCCCCCTGTGCGGTTTGCATTGAAACACTATGAAAGATAAGCAACTGCAGCACAAACGCATCATCAAAAGAGCCTTTTCCCGACAAAAAACAATACTCTGCCAACGCCGCATATCGCCTGGCAGAGCGCCAACACTCCGCTTTGACGCACGAGCGCAGCATACTCACGAGACACGTAGGTGTCAGCCACTCACCCGAGCCGACGCCAAGGTGACGCTCCCACCACGAGAAGCGTTGCTCGTAGACATCGGCCTCACCCTCGTCTTCCACGTGGCACAACACCAAACGCTTGGACTTTGATCACCAATCATCGAAGGACACCTCGTCCGGTAATCGCAGCAAACGAAACGCTTCTTCACAGGTGCCACGGTACTGTGCCAGACGCGCTAAGTCTTCCGCTCGTTTCGTCCCAACTTCACCCACTGCTCCTACCACCACGCCCCCGTTTTTACGACTCTCGTAAGAAGGGCGGGGATGCTCAATTTGCATGAAGCACGGTGTGCTTTGCTAATAGATGCGAAGAAGATGCGGGATTAACTCACTTGATAAAACGCCTTGACTCATGCCAGATACATCAAGCGTAGATAAACACCTTTGCAGGTATACTGGATCTGTCGTCTGCGCCGCAGCATTCACTACGGTATCACTCAGCGGGAGTGCTGCCAAGCTGCGGCAGGCGCTAGTCGACAGGCCTCCCTGCACAGGCGCACCTTGCGCGGATCACTAATCCCAATAAACTCATCCAGCAGTGACTTTAGTGTACCAGGATCTTGGCACCTACCAGACTGTGTGAGGGCGCTAATCACAGCCTCCAAGCCTTCAAGACTCGCGGTTCCCGGAGTCGTGTGAGGCATGGGCGAAAAAAAACACCCGCGTGGGAAAGCGGAATTGAAACACACTAAACCTCTCAAACATGCTGGCGCATCACTCACCACAAACAGCCGGTCCTCTTCCTTCCTTACCGTAAATACGACGTTGAAATGTCAATCCAACCACCTTCTCACCCGTCGCACACAAACAGCGGCAAAGCAAAGAAGCATTGGGGAAAAATGAAGCAAAAGTCTACACGACATCTGCATATATCCCCGATCCTCCTTCCTCCATTCTCCACACCCCAAGTGTTAAGACCAATCCCCCTACCCCCCCCCCAAAAAAAAAAAAATAAAAAAAATTATCAATCAAAAGGTGTGAGGTATTAAAAGAAATATGAAATTTGCAAAAATCTTTTCATGCCCTTCGTGCACCCTCTCGCAACAAACAATACTCACTCCTCCTGGCACTAACCAGTAACGCCTAGAGAAGACCTAGGACGCTTTGTGTGAAGGAGGATCACACACGCATACGTTCACGTACACGCACAGACAGGCGTCTTCGCAGATTCGTCAATCGTTATTTCAATGCGGTAGAATAATGGTAAACGACTTCACATGGCGCTCGGTTCTTCGCTATGCACCCATTTCATTTCATGCAGTTGTCTTGGCAAACAATATTCCTCTTCTTCTTTAGGTATGGTTGCCGTTCTCGCCAGGCAGTGATGCTTTAGAATCAAACGAACGCAATTGGCCTTCTTCAGTCGCCGCCGCTCCCCCAATTCCCCCTTAACATAGTCCATGAGCTCATTTGCGGTGTAGTGGTTTTGCAGCTCAAACCCGGTAATTGCCGGGTCCTGGAGGGAACGTCGTCGCTCGCGCAAGATTGCTCTGGGAACTGCCGAAGGTCGCTCACGCATAAACTGGTCAAGATTCTCCGCAGTAAGAAATTCCTCCCCATCTTTTGCTTCTGTCCTAATTTTCTTTCTTGGAGACTCAGTCGATGACGCCTCCTCCTCCACCTCCTCCTCGTCGACATCAACCGCCTCGTAACACTTCTCATAGGAGGCGATCAGCCAATCGAGGACACAGGCCTTCCCTGTCTGCTTCTCGTCATCCGACGTCAGAGGTGGAAACACGACATCAATGATAAAGTCCTCAACGGCATGTGGAAGTTCTTCAGCTCGTGCACGCGCAGCCTCCAGCACCGCCGGCTGCACCCCACACGCCAGCACGAGAGAATCGTTTTCCCTCACAGTTCGTTGACTCATCCAGTGATCAAGGGCGTCAATAAGAAACTGCTCCGAGAGCGTTGTTGCCTTGCCCGTTAGTGCAAAGGCCTCTTTGATACGCAGAAGGGCCCACACTGGCAGGTCACTTTCCACAACTTCAACAAACGCCACAAGTGAGGAAGGTCCAAGTACACTTCTGCTAAATGTCTCCGCAGACTCTCCCACTAGCCGAAGCAATTGGGCTCGCTCTTCCTCGTCCGAAAAGAGGCGTGTGATGTTGGCGCGGAAAACGTAAAGTCCGCTAGACAAGATGCCGTGGATAGCGCTGCCATTGCTAAAAATGCGCCCCACATCGACAAACTCCCCATCGCCGGTGAGGTCGCTTAGGACTGAAAAGGGCTGCAGGCCCACAACATCCAAAAATGCCAGGAGCCGAAATAAGGCATTCTGCTTCCACACTGCGGTCATTTTCAGAAGTGTAGGTCAACAGAGTGCCAGGGACGTGATGTGCAAGCGAGGGGTTTCCAGACAGTCCGCCAGCGTTCCTTCAGCGATAATATTGGGGACCGCAACGCACACAGATACACAGAGAAAGAACAAGAGAGGGAAAGGGGGAAAATCTGTTCTTTCTGCTACAAAAGACACGACACCACCAACAAAAACCAAAAGATAGACGGAAAGACGCATAAATAATTTGGCCGGGCCATCACCGCAACCAACAATTCACTGTACGCTCCGTGATGAAAGAATTTCACCATGGGACCCACACACATAAATACTAATAAAAAAATGTAAAGCAAAATGCCAGTCTTTACAGATTTCCTTTACTTTCTTATGCTCATTTGTGCTTATCAGCCTTAGGCCTTTCCCCATGATACTCTTCAGAAACGGAGACACTTTAGTGACCATCCTTTTTCTCGCCAACGCCGCTTCGCCGGACGACCGCCCTCTTCACTGCCACTGCCACAATCTGATATCGCCCTCTCCGATCATGCAGCTCCACAAACCTCTTGCGCCTCCCCCGAGACACGTGCCGCACACCAGCTTTACCTCTACCAGAAACAACCGTCCACGGCAGCGGTAGAAGCAGCTCCCCTGTATCTAGGTTGCGAAGAAATGTGTTATCCTGCGAGCACACAGAGGAGAGATCTGCAAACATCTTACCTGTATTGATCTCGATACTCTCACGGGCATGGGCAAAAGTAGATGTGGCGGCATAAAACACTGGAACCTCAACCGTGACCCCCGCAGTGGTCTCAACATTGATGGTTGATGCATCTCCTTTCTTCCAGGCGCCTACAGGCTGCTTCCCAAAAGTTCGTATTGAGTGGGGCGAGACATTGGTCACCTCACAATGCATGTTGTTGCCTTGCAGCGGCATTGTGAGCGCCTCCAAATCAGCGAGCTTCTCCACAACATGTGACACTCGACAAAAACTAAAATGTTTTCGAAGAACTTTCCGAGAGGCAGGCACCGCCTCAACCAATATGCATGGATCCCTCATCCTAAGAGCATCCACAGTTTATCCCTCGACGCACTTGCAGATAAGTATGGAAAACAATAAAGTAAGAAGAGGTGTGGGTAGTGAAGGTCAAATAAACAAACATCCATTATATATCTCCAGCATCCTAGCACCACAATGAGTGTGAGGGCAAAGCGGCAAGAGGGAGACAGAAAGCAGCAACTACAGTCAAGGCCGCACACGGAAAAAGAACTGAACACCGTGTAAGAATCAGAAAAAAAGATTCACCAAATTCCTCGGAGAAGAAGAAGTACCAAAGGAACAGCAGAGACGAAGATGAAAAAACAAAACAAAAGAAGAAGGAAGAATACAAGCACCAGCTCACCAAAACGGCACACTGTCGTATCCCTCGGCGCCCGCCAGGTGTTGCATGCTAAACAGCGCCGACAAGAAGGCCCTCCGCTGTGCCTTCCCGACGACATATCCAAAAAAGTAGCTTACAACGCCTCCCACCGTCACTTTACTTAAGTCACGGATTTGCTGCAGCAAATCATCACCGCAGGCTCCCATGGGAATCGCTGCTCCTACCTCCTCCAAGTCAGCTGACTGACTCTGCTGTGATTCCTTCTCCGCTTTAAGCATTGCGGTGGTGCCGCGAAGGGCCGACCACACACTATCATACCTTTGTTGAGCATTGGGGTGGTCTGAAACCTCTGACACGGCCAGCACAACACGAAGAACTTCTCGCAATTTTAGATACTCACGGGCCACGGCGGCGCATTGCTTCCACCTCCTTTTGGCCATTTGACGCCGTGCTCTCATTTCCGCGAGGTCGTCGGAATGCATGCAGACCGAAACCGGCATTTGAAACCGCCGTGGCATCGTCCGACCTCGCCCAACGATGGTGCGAAGAACGGACCAGCCTGGATCGTGTTCCTCATCCACAATCGTCGAACGCAGAAGGTCCCGTACACTTTCCAGATCCGCCACCTCCGTGCACCACATGCGCCTTTTCACTGCCTGCAGGGCCAGTAGAAGTCCGGTGAGGGCAAATCGTGGCTGCCTACCCTTGATAATGTCACAAAACATCCGCAGATCCAAAAGAACTTCCTCGAAGTGGTCCATTACCCATTGTGTCAGCTCCGAATGAGAAATATTTATCTTAGCTCGCTCAGATGAGCATGGTGGATGCTGATGGTGATCAGTCCCAATCGCCTGACTGCCTTCCCTCTCGGTGGCATCATTTTCATTGTCATCACCAGTGTCGTTGAGGCTCAATCCACCCCATGATTCAAAGTTCGAAAGGGGTATAGAGTAAGCAGCCATATACATTTTAAGCAGGGAGCTGTTGAACAGCATAGTCCTCAGGCCAGGCGGATGTAACAAGTACACTCTTTCTGTGAAGTGTGCCCACAGCGCCACGTTGTCAGGTCGAGTGAAGTCATAAAGAAAACGGTTGAGTGTACCAAGTAGCAGCACATCCCGCACCGGTGTGTATTCTGCACACAACATAAGCACATCGTACGGAAGATCCTGTAGTCTGCAATGAGTGGGAAAACACACTACCTCTGGTGCCACTTCCACCAACTGCATCCTCAACTTGTTTTCTGAAACAATGCCGCCCTCCCAGAGCCAAAAAACTAAAAAAAAACAAATAAATAATAATAACAAAAAAGAAAAGGCCTCCAAACAGATTTTATAAAATAAACCCCAACAATTGCCCAAGCACACACAGATGCGTATACGTGCAGAGATGCATGGTCAAAACTATGCCATATGGAGGGAGGGGAGAGAGCAGAAAACAGAAAAGAGCGACGGGCTATCTCAGACCCTCTCAATGTGCCACGCGTACGAAAGAGCGCAAGTAAAGCACCAGAATAAGGGTCTTAATGACTCATCGGTATCGCCACTCAAAAAATGAGCATAGTCACTAATTCCATGTCACTGGAGGGCCGTCATAACCTGCACGTGCGATCACATGTATGCTACTTCACTGAGAATAACAACAAAAAGAGTGGGAGCAAGAGAAAACGAACAACTACAATAGAGCAAGAAAGAAAAAAAAATACACAAAAACAAAACAAGGCAAAACAAAAAACAAAAAGTATCAACAAAACATCACTCTTCATACGAGATTAACAGCAGAAGCAGAGCGGGAATTGTAAATGTCAAGCAAGAGTGCTGTAAAACAAATACAAATGAAAACGGAAACAAAGACAAAAAAACAATGAATAACTACAAAATGGTAATAATAATAATGGGGCTGCGCATAAGCTAGCGTTGTTCCCGATTTTCATACGTCCAAAAGGAAAGGCAATCAATAAGAAGAGCGACAAAGAGGCCAGCCTGTGGAGCATTGATGAATTCTTCACGAGAAATGCAAAGCGGCTCTGCTGTGGAAATAAGATCAAAGGCTTCCTGCACAACGGTTTCCCGTGAAGGCACCTCAAGCCCCGCAGCCACCAGTTTAGCGTGTGTTTCTCGAAAAAAGTGGTTCACGTGCACAGGCTTCAGGTAGCCGCTTCCTTCTATATCGAGAATATTCCAGAAAAAAAGCGGTTTCTGGCATGATGGGAGAAACTCCACCGCCACTACAAAATCCACAAATTTGCGAAAATCTAGTTCCGCCTTTGCCATTGTCACGTTTGTCTCAAAGAAGCGATCAATGAAAAGGGAGGAGAGTGGCCCAACGCCCGGAGGAAGGCCGTCATCCATCACGGTGGGGAGACCCTTCTTGTACCTTTTCATATCATCTGCGTTAAGAGTTCCCCGGTTACTAGTATCCAGGTAGAGGAACTTGTCGTATAAATTTGATGTGATGGCGGCACTAAACCAATTCCGCGGCTGCTCTTCCCGCATCAGTTGCAGACTTACCCACTCATCCATCACCGGGTTTTGCAGCAAGGCATCTATGCGAATAAAACCTCTGGACCCAGGATCCAATCCCCAGAAGATGCGCCGACTCACTGCACAACAATAGAAGGGCAACATTTCTTCCGTGATCTCTCGCAATACTTCGATCCTCGGAACTAGGTCGCGCACGTAGCTTTCCATTTCCTCTTCAACCAAGCACCCGTCATTGTTGGTGTCCCACATAATCAATTCTGCCTCACACTTCACAAGGAACACCTGCTTGGCAAATCGCTGGTAAATGTGAACCACCTCTACACCACCTGCAGGGGATCGGGGGCATGAGAGGTACAACTGTACCGATGGTCGTGGTTGCATCACGGAGGCTAAATACACGACATCCCCTAACGGTGTTGCGTCATCCAAACACTCTTGTTGTGAGGACCGTACGGAAACCTCTCGCCGAGGTGAGGACTTCGGCGTCGATTCAAAACGTTCTTCTTGCCACGCTTTAAACTTACCCAGGATCTTCATGTACTCAGTGACGGTTATTGTCATGCGCGTTTTGTCGGCACTAAGAAGCTCCCACAATTTGGCATGCATCTCATCTAGTTGTTCTATTTCCCTGAAGCGTAGATTAAGCTCAAAAGCTTTGCTTGTGATTCGCAAAAGTTGAAGAGCCTTTTCAGCAGAGGGATCGCGTCGTCGCAAGTACATGGCAGGAATGAAAGGAGTTTTCTGCTCACTCCATGCCTTCTGCGCCTCTGCATTAATGCGGGCCACCTCACAATCCCAGGACTCGGCATCCTTATCAGTCTGCGAGAGTTCCTTCTCCGCAGCACATCGAAATACCTTAATAAGTGCCTGGTGCGCTTCCTCCGTGGCGTCCAACACAGGCATCCAAAGGGCAGGCGCAACCCCTCTTCCCTAATGCTTTCCCTCTCCGCCCACTCCTGCGTAATATACACACCGAAAGGAAACCACAGCAAGGTTCCAAAACAAAAAGTCAGGATGCACGGAGAGATGCCGCATCGTTACTCGGACAATGAGCCATAAAATTGGAAGGGGGAAAAAACAAAAACAAAGCAAAAACATCCTCAAGTAAATAAAGAAGTTTTTTTTTTTTCGTATTCTTGACTTGTACCGCAGCCTCTCTCTCGCTGGGTCCCACCACCAACAAAACAGTAATGGAGAAGCACCCTCCATACACCCCACTCTGCCTCTTGTCTCACCAGTCATCCAGAGAAGACTATGAGGACAGACACCAGACCTCTTTCCATCCTGGGGTTCCTCAGAGCACCACCCGCTTCAAGGAGCTGCATTTATCTGCGTGCTCCCTCAAAACTAAATACGTCTGCTCGGCACAGGAGCGATTCATTTGCTCCCGCATAAACAGCAGGAGGACAAACACTAATGGAAGAAACGTCAGTATGTATTCTCGACGATGTTCCTCCCGTGCTTTCGCCTGCAGAGAAAGAAATCTCTCCGCACTTTGCTGTGCGTTCAGCACAGCCTCCCCAGAGTTTTTAAAATGCGCCTCAAGATCTCGAACATAGTGATTAATTTGTTCGCCGTACGGCGTTGTCGCGGGGTTGGCAGACGTGTTCCACTGTGACGGCGATGATGCGTCCGCCGTATTGACGCTCAATGTGCTCCAGGAAGATGGCGATGGGATTGGCTCCTCTTGACGAGGCAGAACTTTTGCCCGGAGAGCGGCCAGCAGCTTTCGCTTCAACATTTTACTCCAGCGTCCACCCCCCGTTCCTTGCACGATACGCTTGAGACCACAAAAAAAAAAACAAAGCAAAACAAAAAAAAAATAATAATAATCAAAAAAAGCCAACGGACAGTGCGCACGCCCCCTCCACACGCAAGGATGTTGAAAGAGAGGAGGGGGAGTGCTGTGGGTAGAGCAAGAACGACGTATACGCAGCGGTGGCAGCAGCTGAAGTTGATGGGCCATTAAACGGTTGGAGGGAAGAGAAAGATATTGCGGTTTTGGCGGTACATCAGTGAGTTAAAAGCAAACATGACTCATCGCGTTGCCTCAGAAAAATAGATGCGTGTGTTTGTATTGAGACATCATGTTAAACATGTGGTGGTAGTTGATGTAACGGAAGACTGAAGGTATTGGCTTGTGGGGTGTGGCAACGACAAGGTCTACACGTTTCAGATCCACTGAACAGAGTGTTCTTGGCTGCCAAACAGTGTCCTTCAGACAAGAGGGGTGGAAGAAGGAGAGTTGGAGAACAAAGGCAGCAGTGAGGTGTTTAGGCCGGAAGGAAACACTTGCACAGAGAGGTCAACAAGGCCCCCCCGTAGTGATGATTCTGTTTTCCCTCTCATTCCATAAATTAGTCGACTACACAAAACTATACACTTCGAAGAAGAAGAATGGAACAACACAATCATCCATATATATATATAATATATATATATATATGGCTATACATTGTTTGATTTCCCCGTGCAGCCTACATTCCAACAGAGCAACATGCAGTGATGTGACCACTCTTTCGCACTTTGCATCACTTATTTCTCATTTGTGTCATTCATGTCGTCGTCCTTCGCACGTCATTGCAAGTGTTGTGTGATGGACACCTCAATCATTTTATTGGTGGGGGAAAATTTATTCATGGGTTCACCATCAGCCTACATCGTAAAGTGTGCGGAGGCCACTATGCGTATACGCGCTCCCTGAGCAACTTTCCTTGCCATCTGTATATCCATTTACGCGCCAGCAGTGTGCCACACGCCGTATAGCGCGGTGACTTTCAGTAGCCCAACTCCAACGTCAGGCGCAAAAAAAAAAAAAAAACGTCCCTTGTTTTCTTCCCAGATAACGGCGCCACCAGCGTATGCTGTCATGTTAGTAATCACAAGGACCTTTGCCCCCGAGGGGAGAGAAACAGAAGTATCCTCTACATGTCACTCCATCTGCTTCTTTGGCAGCGTGGTCAAGGTCCACAGCGACCCACACGCAAAACAGCCGTACCATAACTTATTCCGGAAACGCCGCGCGCACAGCGCCGGGTGGCCATCGCGGAACACGCTGGATTGCTTTGACAATGACCGCATCAAAACTGATTGAAAAATAATTCATCATCCTTTTCCGTCCACGGCAGGCCCCACCAGAAGAAAAAGGGTCAAATACGTTCTCCTTGCCAAGATGTGTCGCCAGCCGCCCACCGACAAACTCCACCACTGTTTTTTTTTTCATTGATGAGATTCACGGTCAAATTATTCTCAGGCTGTTCCGTCTTGAGGTCCTTCTGCGCATCCGTCAACATTTTGTCACTGCAGCTACGCCAGTCCTTCTTCCCTTTGCCCTCGCCCACCCGCACCTCTTTCTACATACCAGAGATGTATCGCTTTGTAGTACAAACTTCCCGCATCAGAGCAACCAATGTGCACCCCAGTCTTAAAAATTGCAAAAACAAGGCAGCAAAAACGCAAACCACACACATTATGTGGCAAGAGGGTAATTGCGAGGCATCCTTCCTCATTCCAGCACGAGTTCCTTTTTCTACTCGCGCAAGTTGCGCGTCATTGTTGTGAGTGTGTCTCACGCTTAAGTAGTGTTTTATCTTTTTCGCTTAAGCATAATGTTCACGCACTCGCTCATCTCACCAATTATCCCTCTCTCTCTCTCTCTCTCTCTTTTGTTTTTTTTCTCTCTCTCTC
>NW_021705840.1:40189-54235 GCF_003719475.1 Trypanosoma rangeli
CACTATCTCCTCTCTCTCTCTCTCTCTCTTGTTTTTTTTTTCTTCTCTCTCTCCATCCCTCCCCTGTCGTGGGGTCAGTGCCAGCTGTAGTCCCTATGCATAACAAGGTTTATTTCATGCTTCCAGTACTTTGAACGGATGGCGTCCTCCACCACCAGACGCCGTGCCAGCCCCATTGCCTGCACCTCATGTTCCAAGAAATATCTAACGCAGTTGTCCAACGGCTGCTTCGTTATGGCTTCCGCAGCTGCTTCGTCCCCCTCTGCGTACTTCTTGGGCGGCAACGTCTCGTTCACCTGGTCTCGTTCCGCGTCAGTGAAGTAACAGCACCACAGCTGCTCAAGCAGTACGAATAGAAGGTGATAACGTGCCGCATATACCTGGTGCACATTGTCCAGCAGATACTGGGAGCGGCACAGGAAACTTTCCAGCAGCGTTGCCTCATCACCTGCAGACACACTTCTTCGGAGCTCTTCAGCATGTGAAGTGACATCGTCCCTCAGCACACAAAGCTGCTGCTGGACAAGAGAAAATGTTCCCAAAAACACATCCCACGGAACCTTCTCCTTCAAACACATGTAATGCGACGGTAGAGGCGCCATGGAAGAAATTGACACCTTGTCTGCAAGGTAATTGTACGCTCCTGTCGCATTGCTGGAAAGATAAAGCCGAAGTGCGGCGGCCTGGTAGATGGTCGCAATCCCGCGGGCGTGAACAAATGAAGACTCATTGCATGGCTCATAAACACACCACTGTAGGGCGTAATGCATCTCATCGAGACATAAGTGTCGCAGCACCGTATCCACGTCCTCCAGAGACTGCAGTGAACACGTTTGCAAAGACGCCCTAATGAGGTCACGGTCAAATAAGTAAAAACGGTGACACCACGCTGAGTTGTTGAGGCAGTCATCTCTTATAAGGGTTGCGGTGTAGTCCAATTCGTCCTTCAAGCCACAGGGAGGGATAGGAGGTCCCTGACACTCTTCCTCCCACATTTCTTGCACTACGAATGCTCGCAGAGGCTCTGTGCTCTTCCCGGCTTGGTCCGTCATTGTGGTGTAGTCACCCAGCAGCGCCGGCCACGATGGGGGCTGAATGAGAAACGGAAAAGTGTGCACAAACCATGATCGATGCAGCCACACATGGTAGTTTTTATGGTCTATTTTAAATACCTCACCGCAAATAGCTCGTTCATCAATGTCTGCGAAACAAATGTTGTGGTGCTGTATCAGATAGCGATTGAAGAGTTCCATAGAAGCAAGAAGTGAGGTGTGGGACGGAGACTCAGTCCGTGCGAGAGCCTCCAGCAACAGTTCCTTTCGATGATGCCACACCTGAAAGTTTTTATGGTTTCTCAAATTAAAGTCCTCTACAGCTTGGAATTCCCAACGCACCGCCCGCCACACGCTGAACGAGCCGGTGGGCCCTTTCAGGTTTGCCTCAAGTGGTAGCCAACTCTCCAGAATAGGCGTCAGTTCCCCACAGCGGATGTTGTTTCCGCCGTGGAACTCATCACTGCCTCCCATTTCCGCAAGCAAGCTTTCCCGCGTGGATCCTAGAAGGCGCGCGGAGTCCAAGACGACGTCACGACGGTCCTTCCACGCAGTGTAGTGTGAATGGCACTGACGTAGCACAAATGCCGTCAGCAGAAACCATCTCGCTGACGGCGCAGCGCGAAATGCACCACTAAACGTCCCCCTCAACGTCCGATATAGGCCCATAACACGGTCAAAGTCTTTTGAATATTGAATTCGCAAGAGATCCGGTTGCTGTGTTGACATGGGCTCCTCCGTTGGTGCAACATCCTGAAACAATGTGCACAACGATTCAATGTTCAAAAGCAGGTCCAGCCGTCCCACATCCCCACAGGAAGAGATAGAGGATGACATCGTCGTGAACGACGAGGAAGTTGATGCTGCTCTCCCCCTGGCACGCGCCTCATTGGATGGTTGCATGACGTGTGATGATGTCTGTGCCACTGTGGGTTGTATGTCTGCCTGTCTCTCTCTGTGTGCTTCCTGTAACCCAACCCGAGTGTTATTTCCCTCAATGCGGTCTCCAGCCGCAAACAGCCTTCCCAAAAATAAAAATAAAAGGGATCGCGTAAACGCAACAAAGGTGTGACTGCACAACCAAACAACACAGGGGGACGATGTGTCTTTTGCCTCGACCCTCCAGACGTCATTGAAGCTGACGTTCTGCCTGCCGTCGCTCTCCCCGCTTCGCATTGCAGAGCGGAAGAGAAGCGCAGACTCAAAAGAAAAAAAAACGGAAAAAAAACGAGGTGACGATGCAACGACCGTCAGCTTCCACACCACGGCGTCTAAAAAAGATAGAGTGACACTCCCTCCCCGAACGAAAAAAAAAAAAACCACATCAAAAATTCATTTTTTCCCCATATTTTTATTTTCCTAAGTTGCCTTGTCGTACGCGCCACGCCTCCACAGCCACCAGTTTCACTACCAAGTGCTCTTCGGTTGGATTTTTTTTGTTTCTCTTCTCCCCCAGGCCCCCTGTCCGTGCCCCACTGGAGGCGACTCCGGTACGCGCCTGCTCCGCTGAGAACGACAGCCCAAAATAAAAAAAAAAATGTACCGCCCGAAAAAAGGGTCCAGCAACAACTAAAGACAACAATATCAACAAAAAATGCACCAACAGGCGAGATCAAAAACAAAAACCAAGGATGAAGATCACGCAGAGGGAAGGGAGAAGGCAGTGGGTCCGCATACATAAGGCTTCACCATCACCATCACCACCACCACCGTCATCATCATCATGCCGCGCTTCGTTCGCTCTTCTGTTCACTCCGCAAGGAATCCCCATGTTCATTGCTGGTGTGTCGGGTGAGGCCGCCTCACTTCCCACACCAGCACGGTGTAAGTGGCAAGGTACCTGCCGCTCACCACCACAGTGAACGGAGGAACCCTCGCTTGGTTTTGATTGTGACGCACCCCCACCCCCACCACCTCCATCCTTCTCCTGCGTGCGTGTGTTTACCCCCACAAATGTGCCCCTGGATGCATACACCAGCTTCCCACATAATTTCTGACTATATTTCATTTCTATTTTGTCTGCAAAATAAAATTACGCACTAGTCTGCACCAGCAGTAAATTTTTTTTTCTTTTCTTTTTTCTTCGTCTTTTTTTTTAAAAAAAAAGTCTGCTTATTTCTGTGTGTTCTACACTCAGCGTCATTTCCTTTCGGTGGATGAAGCGATGCCGTACACCAGCGACACCTACAGACATCACGTCCAGCCGTTCGTTTTTCATCTGCCGTACAGATACCCATCGAATTCTCCATTCACCAAACATAAAAGAGAGGAAGATGCACGCAGATATGCAGATATTAAAGGAGTTTAGCAAAGAAGTCGTTGCCCTTGTCATCAACAACAATAAAGGCGGGGAAGTCCACTACATCAATGCGCCAAACCGCCTCCATTCCAAGCTCCGGATACTCCAAAATTTCAACCTTCTTGATGTTATTCTGCGCCAAGATCGCCGCGGGCCCACCAATGCTGCCGAGGTAGAAGCCACCGTACTTCTGACAGGCGTCAGTCACCATCTTTGAGCGGTTCCCCTTTGCAAGCGTGATGAAGCTGCCACCGGCAGCCATGAAGGGTGCAACGTAAGAGTCCATGCGACCCGCTGTTGTAGGTCCAAAAGAGCCGGAGGCCATCCCCTTTGGAGTCTTTGCTGGGCCGGCATAGTAAACCGGATGGTCCTTCATATACTGGGGTATTGGCTCATTGTTATTCAAGCGCTCCATGATCTTCGCGTGGGCAATGTCGCGTGCCACAACGACCGTCCCGGTCAGGCTGAGGCGGGTGGTAACAGGATACTGACTGAGCAGCTTGCGGATCTCGCTCATCGACTGGTTCAGATCAATCTCCACCATATTCGTGCTCAGCGAGGAGAGCGGCACGTCCGGCAAATATTGTGCAGGATCTTGCACAAGTCTCTCCACAAATAAACCCTCCGGTGTGATCTTTGCAAGTATCTGGCGGTCGGCGCTGCAGGAGACCCCCAAGCCAACGGGGCAGGACGCACCATGGCGTGGCAGACGAATTACACGGGCTTGGTGAGCGAAGTATTTCCCACCAAATTGTGCGCCGATTCCGGACTTGCGAGCAACATCCATCACAATCTCCTCCCACTCAAGATCACGGAAGGCGCGACCGTACTTATTACCAGTTGTGGGCAATGAATCGTAATAACGGCAGCTGGCAAGCTTCACCGTCTTCATCGTCATCTCCGCACTTGTGCCACCAATGACCAGGGCAATGTGATACGGGGGGCACGCCGCCGTGCCTAGGCCTTTGATTTTCTCCTCAATGAAGGCTCTGAGAGACTTGGGGTTCAGGAGTGCCTTGGTTTGTTGGAAAAGTAATGACTTATTTGCGCTGCCGCCACCCTTTGCAATAAACATAAAGTGATACTCATTTCCTGGTACTGCCAACAGATCCATCTGCGCAGGCAGATTATCTCCCGTGTTCACCTCCTTAAACATATCAAGCGCCGCTGTCTGGCTGTAGCGAAGATACCGGTTCACGTAACAATCCCAAATACCTTTGGAAAGGTACTTTTCATCTTCTCCGCCTGTCCAACAGGTTTCACCGCGTTTTCCGAGAACGATCACAGTCCCAGTGTCCTGGCACGATGGAAGTACACCACCAGCGGCAACGCAGGCGTTCTTCAAGAGGGTATGTGCAACGAAGCGATCATTGTCAGAGGCCTCGGGGTCCTCAAGGATGCGCCGCCATCCAGCAAGGTGATCCCGGCGGAAGAAGTGGTGTACATCGGCCAAAGCCTGTTGCACCAGCACAGTGAGTGCCTCGGGTTTAACCTGTAAAATCGTTTTCCCGAGCGTCTCCATCGTCTTGACATAATCACCCTCAATCTTGTAGTACTCAGTCTCGTTGTGGTGCGGGTCTGAGGGTTGGAAAATCGGCTCGTAGTGAAACTCTGGTACTGCGACCTTTGTATCCTCAATCGCCTTGGCGTCACGACACTCAGATGCCAAACCGCATTTTTCACACAGGCTCATAAGCTTAATATATTTTATCTTTTTAATTTTCTTTGATATGTTTTTGACTGAGTGAATTTTCCTGAAAAAGCTTGGGTCAATGCCACTTTCTGGGTCCCAAAACCAATGCGGTGAAGAGAATAACCTCAACCTACCCCAGTATGCAGTCAGGGGAGCAGACAACAACACATAAAGGACACAAGAGAGAAAAAGTGAGAGAAGGGCCTTCACATGGGTTCTCCCTTCCTTTATATATATATATATACACACACATACACACACTAACACAAGTCGTTGTGTGCATCCCAAAGTGCCGCCCTTGCCCCACGAGGTGCAGTCTTTTACCCGCATTCCAAGGCAAAGGTGCACCCCTCCCCTCTACAAACAACAATAATAATAACGGCAACACAAGAACCAAACTCTTGAGGTCTTACTGTATACACGACTCCCAAACGGTACATGTGCAAATGTAACCTATGGAAATTGTGCACTTACGATATGTGTAGCCGCGCCCCTCCCTGAACATTTTTTCCAGCTGGTTCGTGATTCTAAGAGAGAAAAAAACAATAACAAAGAAACTAACACAGTAAAAGGGTACAACACACCTAATTAAAACAATACAAAAAAAACAAGCCGAAAGGATCAACTAACATACGGCATCCGAAATAGCTCCGGAAGGCGCTCCAGAATGTCATTCTGAACAGCACGCATGTTTTGTAACTCCCGCAACCGCGCCTCTGTTCGTGCAGGAAGTGGACCAACCGTCACATCCTGAGCACCACAGATATCTTCAAGAGCGCTTGTTGTACGACGGTACATCTCCAGTGTGAGCTCAGCCACCTCTCCAATGCACACCGCAAGGTCCTTCCCCGCCATGGCCTTGATAGCCTCTAGCAGCAGCTTCTTCGACCGCGCAAGCATGAGGCACTCCGCTTCTGGACGCGTGTGGAGGTTACTGGAGGGAGTGACAGCGTTGAAAGTGTTGTTCGCGTCGGCATCCCGACACATCACACCGTTTATCTGAAGATCCCTGTTCTCCCGCTGCAGTTTGATGATTTGCTCGTCTTGCAATACGATATGCACCTGCACCCCCTTCAACTCTTCCTTAAGTTCCATGACCTTATTGACGAGATCAATGTTTGCACGTTCAACCTCATCCCGGTCCCGCACGCAATTCCACAGGAAAGCACACCCCCGTTCTTTCTCTTCATCAAAAGTCACAATACTCTTAAAGGCGTCCACCAATATCCGACGGTACTCCTCCTCCACGTTCCCACCCCAGGCACTTGCTACCAACTGACGGAGCGCCACCGTCTCAGCTCGGAGTGGCGCAACGGCGGAGAGGACGGATAGTAAGGACCGCATCCACGCCTTTGCCGCATCAAGTCGTTCCCGTACGAGAACCTCAAGAGCCGCGCCCTCACACTCCAGCACGCGCCGCATTAAGGTGTACTCTGTGTCTAATACATCGGAGTTCCGTGATGCCTCCCCTGGCAGCGAGTGAAGGGCGGTTGCAAGTAGCTTGGCGAGTTGGTTTTGTTGATGCTGCTTATGCACAACCTCAAAGGAAAGCCTTTTCTGCTCATTAGCGGCACCACATGCTTCTGTACTGCGCATCACCACAACGTGGCCAAACCACACTAGAAGTCGTCTACAGAGGTGCTCTTTGACTGTTCGCAAACGTAATATCTCCATCATCTTTTCTGCTCGAAGCTTCCCCATTCGTTTCTGCATCATAAATTTTTCCCGCAAAGACTTCACCATTGCATTCAAGACGTTATTCTGCGCCTTCAGGCAAGCCGAATCCTCGGTCAATTCAGTCATCAAATACTTGATTTGCTTAATGCGTTGACTCACTTCATCTTGCAGTGCCTCGTTTTCAGTGCGCAGCGACGATACATTCGACGCAAGCAACGTGAGGAAGTTCCCAACGCTTCTGTTACCGTGCATCCCAGAGGCAGAAAGTGCCGCTTCAGCAACTCGCAACCCCCGTTTTAGTTCCTCAGCCTGAGCCGCAAGAAGAGGCAGAAGCAAGTCCCCGCACTGCGGCAGATCAGCTTTCACGAGATAGACGCCATCGAGAATTCTAAGGATGGTTTGACATGCCCCCTGAAGTTCCCGCATTTCAAACGTTTTGTCTTGCATTACCCTTCGCAATTCTCGAAGGATCTCCACCGGTTCCTGCGAAATGGATCCTGCCATGGGAGAAGAGACTTTAACATGGTCAAGCTTTCTCACTTCCAAGTTATTCACCACCAGCGCCACCGGCTTCCGTTTGGGTTTTAGGCATCGTGAAAGATTCAAGGGACACTTTTGTGATGTGGCGGTGAGGGAGACTTTCACTTCATCAATCAGTGCGGCAGACTCCGTCATGACCACCTTCAGCTCACACATTTTTTCCTTTAGGTTGGGTATCACCTGAGATAGCGTTAACTTGCCTTCCTCCTGTACTCCAAGTGCTACCCTGGCGGTGCTAATGGCGTCACCGGTGTCACGGCAGATCAGTGCGAGCTTCTCTCCCACCCTCGCACTCTTAACTGCACTCCGCTCCTGATCCATAATATCGTCGTCGCTATCAGTCTCTTCCGTGCCACCAAGAGCTTCAATGCCACGCCGCATCACACCTCGAAGCTCCCTCACTTCCTTTTCCTTGCCCCGGATGTAGCCCTTCACACTACGGACAACCACCTCTGCCCATTTAACCGGGTCGTCGCGAAAGCCTGCTAGGGGTGCTAAAATATTCAAATTGCCGCGGACGTTGTTGTCAGTGCGAGGGGAATCAGGAAAAAATTGACGGAATTCCAAGTAAACTTCATTGTACGCCTTACTAACCTCCTTGAGTCGGTTAAACACTTGAAAGACGGCATTTACAAGGTGGTCATGCGTCTCAATAACCGACACCTGTAAAAAAGGGAAATTTCCCCCGCAAGAGTCGTTTATACCGGTAGATGGCAGCTGGTTTTTCCTCACACTCTCCCAGCTCAGTAGTTGACGCAAATGTGCAAATGTGTTAGCAGCCGCCTCACTCTCGCGTAGCATCTCTGTCGCAAGCTGTTGCTCTTTCATCCCCCCCGGCACAGCGCCAGTAGGTGCAGCTGACCATCCCTGCAACACCGCGACAGCATCCTTCACGGCTTTGGCAAGTATCATCTTTTTTTCTCTCTCTCGCTCTGCCAAACCCTTCTGCTCCAGGAAGCGGCTTTCGCACTTCGTCAGCGTCTCGTGCATCTGTCCCAACGCCCCGCAGAACAACTGTAACACACTCGCGGTGGAAGGACCATCTGCCACCAGTCGATGCTCCCGTAACAAGTGGTCCTGTATCACCTTCAGACTCTCTCTCCCACCAAGACTCTCTTCCAAAACTGCAGAATCACTGTATGAGTCCCACCGAAGCAGCGGCCAACTCATCTCCTCTACTGCAGCCACTACGGATGGAGATTCAGCAAGAGACGTTTGGTTGGCCAACGCCAAAATCCGTGACGCCCCCTCTTGCAAAACCCTAAAAACAAAGACAGCCACACTCTTGGTGTCGTGCAATGCCTCCTTCAACTGCGCAACAGTGTCGTTCATTTCAGTGGCTCTCTGGCACGCAAACTCTACAACGGCTTTAAATCCTGTCAGAGGCACAGCATCCTCTGGGAGTGTCCTCCGAAGTTTTTCAAGCACATCGGCCACGTCCTCAAATTCAGTCAGCAATCGAAACGGTAGCTCACCTCCTTGCTGTATCGTCTTCTTCGTTGCATGTGTCATTGCATCATACGTTACCTTCGCACTCGTTCTTGAAAATCTTTTGATAACAGTTTCTGCGGCTGTGTTGATGTCTGTTAGCTTCTTTTGTTGTTCCATGTTACGTACCTGAAGTTTCTCTGCGTCCTTCTTAAGTTTCTTGATGGTGCTCTGGTGTTGCTGAAGCTCAGCTTCGAGCTGTGCAATATGTTCCGTCTGGCGCTTACTGCTGCATTCTAGCTCACTAATCCATGATGTAAATGTTTTCCTTTGCTTTTGGAAGATAAAGTAGCACCACTGACAAAAAATCTCGCGTTGTTGAGTTTCCGTCAACTTGCTGTGAAGGAGCGCAACATTCTTCTGCCGTCGTTGCCGCTGCCGTCGGAGCCAAAGACGCCATCGTGCCAAGTAACGGCGGCCCAAGTTGATAAAGTCTTGGGCGCGGGGAAGCAGAACAATCTTTGTAGGTACACGCTGACCAGAGCGGATGCTCACTTGGCGCTGTGTGAAGCCGAGCCAACGAATGAAGTAATCCATCACCATCTTTCTGGTGGCCTGATGCTTCAGGAGGACGGCACATCGCTTAAGATGAGTGCTTTGCTGTTGCAGCTGCACGTATGTCCTCACCTTGTGAAAGTGGCGAGCTAAAAGGAGAAGATCCGCCTGCCTGCGAATGCCATGTAGGGAGGCTGCGAGTTTGGCGCTGCTGTGCTTCTGAGGGAGTGTCCCCCGCATGACTCCACCCACAATCTGCACTTGACACGTCACCCAGTACCAGCTGTGTATGAGGCACCAAGAAACTGATCCCACCCCCCGCCTTCCTACGCATATATCGTGTGCGTGAAAAAAAAAAAGAAAGATGGAAATGTGTCTGTTGCTCCTGCGGCAGACGCAGTGTCCTTCTTGGTTTTCCCCTTGCCATCGATGACAACAGTGGTAGTGGCAAGAGGGCGACGCATCGCAGAGGAGGAGGAATTCTAAATGTCAAGGACAGTTTCAACAGGCAGCGGAGAAAGTGGTATTTAATTTGTACACCTCACGCGGAAAAATAATAATAATAATTCAGAAATAATTACAGTTGGAATACAAAACAACAACAACAAGAAAAAAAAAACTGTTCCAAAACCATAAGAGAGGAATCAGCGGCAATCTTGTGCCATGTGAATAGAACTGAAGAGCAAC
This sequence comes from Trypanosoma rangeli, assembly GCF_003719475.1. Taxonomy (NCBI): domain Eukaryota; phylum Euglenozoa; class Kinetoplastea; order Trypanosomatida; family Trypanosomatidae; genus Trypanosoma; species Trypanosoma rangeli. The sequence goes on from NW_021705840.1 coordinate 50,121, forward strand.
AAATACAAATAGTGGTAATGATAAACACCTACATAGGGACTGTGGTGCTGCAAAAAAGTGAAATAAGTCCGGCCCACGTACGTGCACCGTTTGCGACACTCCTCCAGTGTGTTTCCTCTGATGATAACTCACACAACGGCTGTCAGAACCGCCGCAATGTGGGGGGGAACTTCACGACCCAGTTCGCACGCACGCTGCATGCGCATACAATGTCGCTTCTCGTCGGTTTCCCACGCGGACTGCATAAACTCCTTGTTGCTCTTTAAAAGAAAACACAAACAAAGAACCCTCCACGACTCTGGCGCACCTCTGCCAGAAAACACTTCATCCAGCAGTCGGTCAAGCACCAAGGAAGAAAAGATCTTGAATAGCAGGGATCCTGTGGACTGCAGAACATACACGGAACGCTCCAACTCCACTGCAAAGCCCCAATTCCTGACGGAAACCAAACCACCCGAGTCAATGGTATCTGCATCCTCAATGAGAAACACTTTACTCAGATCCAAAATCCAGGTAGCGGCACTGCAAGGCGTCAGCTTATGTGCCACGACAAGGTGAGTCACAAGGTAGGATAGTAGCCCCAGCGGAGGAGATCGGGATCCCTGAAACCAACTCCCCACCACCCGCGCACACTCGCACCAGTCCTTGACGGGTAGGAGTTTGGAGCGTAGTATCAGCTGCAAAAACACCCCATTGTTAGCAGTGGGCGACAGGTATTCAGACTGTGAGGATATGGTTGCCAGGCTAATCTGTAGTTTTCTGTATCGGCGAATGGCCTCCTTCTCCCAATCACTTACAGCGACATCGAGGACAGTCTCACTGCCGCTTTCCTCATGCTCCTCTATTTTATTAGCTCGCGGCATTGACGCCGTCAGCGTCGCTACGGGACAGCAAGCCAGTGTTAAAGGCTGTGACTCTGGAACCAACTGATTCCAGGATGCAGCTGCTGCATGATGCATGTGACCAGCGTCCCAGTTACTCTGACGAAGAACAAGGAAGCAAAAAAGAGAAAAAAAAGAAGAAAGTCTACTACACGGCAGGTAAGTTCCCTACGTTTAGGCAATGTTGTCGCCCTTTTCTTGTCTTTCTCCCTGAAGAAAATGGAGAAAGAAAGGGGGCAGGAAACACACAAATAAACAAGCAAAAACGTAACGTAAATAGCATTTCCACCCCTTGACAATGCTTAAAAGTGTTCCCCCACATTGGGAACGTGGACAGCGCAACACACGTGCCAATAATACAAACAACACGTCAAGACACCTACACCTACACACACACACACACAGACTATCCGGGGATGACTATTGTGACGTCTATTGCAAGCGCTGGGGACGTCCTCAGACACTCCCTGGCAACAGATACACTGCACATGGCCATCACCTCATTTTGTGTGTGAACAAACAATTTCAGCGGTCCAGGCTCGCCGTCATCTTGCCGCATTTCAGCTACGGCGGAGAGATTCCGCCAGCACTCCGGGCAGGGAAAGACAGCCCCACTTACAGGTGGTGGTCGATTGACGCCCCTACTATCATCCACAGGTCTGTTTCCAGGCCCAAGATGACTGCAAAAGTTCTTGTTCACGTGCTGTGGACACGATGCCGGTGCCGGCGATGCGTATAAATACACGTCGGTGATGGCTGAGTAGCGGTGACCACTTGCGGCCGCCACGCCAAGCGCGTTCTGCTCCGCACATCCCCTAAGAATTCCCTTTAACGTTTTGCCGGCATTGAATTGACGATGAAGGGCATGATTCACCCCTGTCGCGCAGAACACGGCATCCATGACGTGTGTGGGGGCAGTTAACGTGGAACGCCGGTGGGCAACAACAGAGCAGGCAACAAGAGTTTTTGTATCGTCCTTGACTCCTTCAGCCACCAACAATGCAAGGCGTCGCAACTGGTGCTGATGGTATGCCGCCAGTGCCGAGGAACGCCACATATGAAGCTTCTCCCCCTTTGGGGAAAAAAGGGGCACTGCTTGGCGCGGCTGCGCCAGTGGAACTCGGTGCAGCGACGGTACACACACCCGTGACGCCGCGCTACCGCCTCGACGCATCGCTGCCCTTACGTTGCCAACGCACCACCACCACCACCGCCAACCCCTCCCCCACAGTGCTCGCAGCAACCGAAACAAAACAAGGAATACAAAAAAAGAAAGCAAAAAATAAATGTACAAGGAAAATGCGGCATTGCAAATGCACAAACAGAGAAGAGGGAACGAAGCTGCATGTGAAGAAAAGGCATGATCTGTCAAGTAAACAAATGATGACAGAGGCAAACCCCAATAAAAAAAGACAATCAAACAAAGGCACACACCCAAAGGTATACACCAACAGACGGAAAGAAAGAAGGAAAAGACAACAATGGACTTTGCTTCCCGCTTACTCAACGCTCAAGGAGGACAGTGGCCGTTTCCATATCTTGGAAACGAACTGGAAACTGGTAGCGAAGGTGTGTGGCCAGAAGCGTACACCCGTGAAGCTATGCCCTCCTGCATTGTTAATTTCCTCCCCTCCCGCACGAAGAATTCCATACGGATCCGTATCCATTTTTAATCGTTGCTGCAGCGATGTTGCCTGCGCGTCCGTTAGGCGCACGATGGGCGATATCACCTCTGGACTTACGGTTTCGTGCGTGTACGCAAAGGGGTGGCATATCACAGCCTCACCCTTGTACTGTTGCTTCACCTCATTGCTTGCGTTTACACGAGAAACTGTTTCCCGTACAATAAATTCATTTTGCTGATACGTAAACGAGCAGGTGCAGTACACAAGCGTTCCACCCGGTTTTAGCTGCGCATAACCATTTTGAAGTAAGCCCAGTTGAAGCTGAAGAAGTGTTGAGAGCTCTTCTCGAAACTTCGCATCTGTTTCATCCATCTGAAGAGCCAAGTTTAACCGCCACATGCGGTGTGCGTTATCAATCCCTGCAGAAGCCGGTGCCAGCGTATCTTTAGCTGTGGCAAAAGGTCTCCTTGTGGCGTCATTGAGAAAAATATGTGCTAAGGATCCATCATGCGAGCACTCTACGTCAACAAGAACTCGATCAAATCCCTGATGCTCGTTCATCCTGTTCTTAACACGGCAGAGCATCTCCCTAGCCGGATCTGTGGAGAAGGCCACCCTTATTTCTTTTACTTCCTTCACACCACTGGACGCCGTCGCGTCGCCTACACTGGCATCAACTCGTCGCTTTTGAAAGCGCCGCAGTTGCCGTTCTTCCCACAACGTTAAGCCGTTCCTTCCGCGCGTCTGAGAAGATGGCTTCTCATCAAGAACTGCAGCAGCCCCCTGCAGAGAGAACAAAGTTCCATCGGCGGCAAACAGGCAAACATTATTTGTCTGATGCTTTTTGAGCACTGACCGTGCAGTAAACAAGCGAGCCAAGCTAATGTCCGTCCCAACTGCCACGCCTGTTTCGCCAATGGCGTCCGCGATGAAGCTCAGCTTCATCCCGGGAGAGCAGCAGACATCCCACACTAGATCCCCGTAAGACGGACGCAGCGCCACCACCGCCGCCACGGAAGCTGCATCCATTGCGGAGACAATGCCACTTTCGTACATGGCCGCGCGGCACATCGCCACGCCTCGGGGAATGGCGTAGCAATACGGGTGTGGGAGCCACTCCACCTCCTCTACACTGGCAGATGAGATACCAAATGAAGCCGCAATCCCAGCCCTGATTCGGTACCTCTCCTGACTTGTTGCATTCTCAAAAGCGAGAATATTATCCTCTGCAGGAATCACAAGGTCCTTCACATATTGTGGCCGTAAACGGATATACCTCGGGATCGTTGCTAGCACCTCGCCAAGCTCGTAAAAGAGCTGCGGGGGAAGATGATGAGAGTGACAATAACGGACAAACTCCTCAGTGAATGTCTCGGGATATCCTCGAGTCGCCGCATCACACGAGACAGACATGATTTGTCCTCCTTAAAGCTGAGTTGTGTTGGAGCAAACAGGCCAAAGAGGAAAACGAAGAAGAGCAAAGCCAGTACATATCTATGGGTGTCACTAAGCAAAAAAAAAAGCAAAGCAAGAATGAAAAAAAAAAAGACGAGAAAACACATCCAGCATCCAGTGAATGCATATTCCTTCACCGAGACCATTCACATAC
>NW_021705847.1:0-48402 GCF_003719475.1 Trypanosoma rangeli
AGCAGCAAATCTGCAAAAGCCGCCTCGAAGTCGGGCGGCGGTGCTCGGCCCATTGCGGGTGACTTTGTGTGGGGCGTTCGCCCAAACTCACGCTTGCGGCCCTCCCCTTTTTGCACCCGCAAAAATCCCGCGAGAGAAGCGGCTGCAAGCTTCCTCTTCCACTGGGGGCGATGCGAAAAAGTGAAGGAAAACAAGAAGAAACAGAAAGTTTGAAACGCGGTTTCGCCCCAGCGCCGAATTCACCCCGGCAAGCGTGGGCGTGGAAGAAAAAAAAAGACGGAGACTCCATACAAAACGGGATTTGTCGAATACAGCCGTTTTTGCGTTTATTGTGTGAAGAAGGGGCGGCCCCGCCGCCAGAAGATTGTCGTTTTTTTTTTGTTTTGTTTTTTTACGGCTGTGAAAAAAAAAAACCCATAAAAACAAAGAGGCAACAGGGATGCAAGCGCCAAACGGCACAGTGCGAGCAACCAACTGCAGCTAAACCCGTCTTGGGCCACAAGTCTGCCCTGCACAAGAAGATCGTAGAGTTGTTGATGCGCGCTTTCCCCTGCTGCCTGGATGGTCTCGGTGGCTCTTTGTAGCAAAAGACGGCGTCGCATGAGTGTGCTTCGTCATTTACACCATGTGGCACTTCGCAAACTACAAAGAGAGTCAAAGAGCATTTCCCGTAAAACACCATTGGCACTCCACGTTTCGCCATCGCTTTGATTTATTGCAGGGTGAAACATCAGGACCAGATGAACCACAAAACACATGTAAAAACCCAACAGCTGGCACCATATCTCCATCACCCCATCAACCCAGACATGACTCACTGTGGAAGCAGAGACAGCTCAAGATGAAACAAAAGAAAAAAATCTTCTTGTGTGCAAGTTGTTAAGAAATTTGTCCCCAAGGAGTAGCGTCGACCCCTTCACTTTTTTTTACTTTTCGTTCTGGGTATATTTGTAGCTATGCCAGCAGAAGACTTTTTTTTTTGGGGGAGGGGGGTCTTAGTTGTTTTCTGCAGTATATGTTTTGGAATACTCAGTTTAAGAATCGCTCCGCTGCAAGATATGGTTGCAAATAAGTTTTACCGCAGCATCAAAACTAACAGAACCTTGCAGCTCATACAGTGGAGGCACAAAGAAGTCATTCGCACCAAAAATGAAGTTCTCAAGCAAGGTCATCGCATTCCTCTCATCGTACAATGAACGTAGAAGATAATGCCCCTTAAAAAGAGTGCCTGTCTTCTTCTCCGCAAGGGCAGTCAACAACCGAAGACCCTTTTCCCTGCTATCCCACTTCAGTACCTGCGAGCTAACGCGTGAATGCGACCTGGAAAGTTCCTGGACATCCCAATTCAGTATCAAAATTCCTTTTAATCGTGCAATTATTGTGGGGCACCAACGCTGACGTCCAAAGGCTTCCTCAATATGAATCTGGTGACTCGAGCCAATATTCCAAATGGTCGAGTCGTTGTTTCGGATAAGCTGCTGAATCGTGGACGGAGAAAGCTGAAAGGTGTGGGCTGCCTCCACCAACATGGGGTTCGCACGAAGTGTTCCCAGTAGAGCTCCAACGCCCACCTTCACGGAGGTGGGAAGACCCATGAGAAGCACCTCCAATCCATCTAAGCCCGACGTGGTGTCGACAAGATTGCCTGTCTCGGCAAGGTAAAAGTTCTCCAAACCCACAACACGAAGACGAGGTGACGACATTGCAAGGCAGTGAAGTGCCAACGTCGTTTTCCCACTTCGTCGTGGTCCTAATATCAAAACAGCATCGCCCTTGTCATTGCAAAGAGCGGCTCCATTCATCCAGAGGCCCCGATACATGGGAAGTACGATACTAGCATGCGCCAGTTGTACCAGGCGACTCACATCGTCGGTTCTAAACTCCTTACTGTTTGGATCTGGAACGCCAAAAAGTCCCCATGAGGACAAAAGATCACTGGCACAGTAGTATGGAGACACCTCACTCGGTGAGAGTTCCAACTTTAGTCGACTGGCCACCGCTAGCGTTTGTGGAATGTTACCACTTGTTAAACCGACATGGGCCACAACCCGACGAGAAACGAACCCATCAAGCAGCGGCTGCGTAATCCACCTTGTAGAGTGTAGACTCCTAACCGAGTCTGTTTCCTCCCAGGTGGCACGTTCCTCGATTTGACGAATTGCTTCACTAAAATTGCTGGCCTCAGAGACAAGGGTGTAAGGATACCCAAGAGATTTTGGCGGCCCAACGTGGACGCAGACATCAGAATTGGTGCAATCCTCTGATCCTTCTTTGATGGAGGTTGGGTGAAAAAAGCCAAAGTACTCCAATTGAAGCCATCGAAGTAGCTCCTCATGACTGGTTGATACTTTAATACGCAACGGGGGCAATGCAACTCCGTGCACCTCACGTGAGGGCGATGGTAGGCGTATTTCTCCTTCATGAGGAGTCAACAACCGGCGTCGTAATGTTTTGAAGCGTAAATGTCGCCAATATCGAGCGGCCGCCGCTGTTTTTTCTCGTACGCTCACCCCTATGACCATCTCTGCGGGTAATTCAGGCCTCTCCAACAGGACATGGGGTGGGATAAAAAGAACAAAAAACAAGAAACAAAAAGTTATCAGTCACACATTCACACACACGCCCCCAACCTAAGAAGAGAAAAGAAGAGGCCCTTGGCTTTTGTATCTAAGCAGGAAATTTGTGGCCTTTGCAGTCACATTTAAAAAAAAAAATGTAAAACAAAAAAGAAAACAAAAATAAAAAAATAAGAAAAAATGGCTCCGCATTTCAGGTTTGTGCCTTTTTTTTTTATCTTTCTGCCTCCACCGTTTCCTCCCCCCCACCCTACGTTTTTTTTTTTTTTGCTGTCGGTCCGTCACTTTCCCCGCGTTGCACTGGAATTGCTCTGGTGCCATTTTCCCTTTTCTGTCTCTTACGTCGTTTACCTCCCTTGCCACAGTTATGTTTATTCAAGTTGTTGTTACGGTTGTTGCTTTTGTTGTCTTGGCTGCGTTAGGAGTATCCACCACACCTGCTGCACGTACGCCTCGAGTGAATGCACCCAACACTCACGCACAGCCAAAGAAAAGATGAGACTTGGGTATTTATTTCCACATGATTGTATTGCTGCGGACAAGTAATTGAGATGAGAGACGCGTTGCTGTTAATTACTTGGCAAACGTATCTGTGAGTTTGGACAACCGCACACACACATACACAAACAAGCACAAAGGGAAACAAAAGTCACCCCTCCCATATGCAATATAAACACATGCACACTGCCCACCAATCCTTAAGTTTTCTCGCTGCTTATGCAGAAAATCCGTTGACCTCCACTACTCGTGTGCCGTGGAGAAAAAGACTGAATTGCGTCTCAGCCTCGTGGCTGGAGTCGAAAACCGCATATTAAACAGCAGTGTCTCTTTTAACCGGTGTTCCCCGGCCTCCTTCTCTTGTTCGGTCTTTTCTTCCCACAAGGTGTAGACAAATGAGCCTACGCAAAGCAAAATAATCGCTATGAGACTTATGTACCACGGCGTGTAGCCCTTCTCAAGGTCCCACTTGGGCACAATGATTAGTATCAAGGCCGTAAAGGGCGAGGAAAGTTGACCAATCATGGAACACAACGTCACGCTGTGTTGGTTGAGGTAGGCTGAACCAACATACGTAAAGACAAACCCCACGGTGTACACCATGCAGTAGATGAAAGTGTTTTCACAATGAAATATGTACCAGAGTCCGTCAGAGAAATTAGTCCACGCATCCTGCACGCTGTGACTACCGCCCCACCAAGGGATGGCGTCCATGGGAAGAGCGAGCATAACCAACACAAATTGAATATTCGTCCCGCAAGTCAGCATGACAAGCTTCACAAGGGCATCGCTTCCCTGCATACGACGAATAAAGGAGTCTCCAGTTCTCCCCAAAACATGGATGTCGCCGGAGGCGACCTCTGGCCTCGCAGAACTCCTTTCCTGCGTGGGACTGGCTTCGTCGTCGCTGTATTCGCTATCAGTACCTCTTTCAGTGCTTTGCGTACTCAAATCTACTTCCGTTTGATTGTTTCGCTGTGACCCCGGCATGGGATCCGCCTGCTCCGACAGAAACTGATGTTCCTCAAACGAAGGATCATACGTAAAACAAAGCATGTACAAACTCTGCCAGATGTTCATCAAGACCGTGGGGGGGACAGATAAGAAAAAGAACAAGCTCCACCATGCCTTGTCTTTTGACGTACCCCCAAAACCACGTGCGAACTGGTATGTGGAAGCCACCACCACCCCAGAAACAATAAGAAGGAAGGACACGAAGACCCAGATGTTACAATAGTTCCTCGGATCCTTCAAAATCCACTTAGTAAATCCTGCTGCATAGACAGGGACAAGGGTGGTAAACACAGCCTGCAACACCTCCGGTGTATACGAGGCAGCGTAGATGGCAATGTAGCTGTTCACTGCGTCTGCCAAACCAATGAGAAACAGCAGCCACCACCCGCGAGCACAACGAAGAAACGCAAGAGATGGTCTCACAATAATGAGGTATATCACCAGCATAAGCAAAAAAAACAATCCAAACAGTAAGGATGAAACGGCAAGAGTCGCGAAGTTTCCGGGTGCCCCATCTTTAGGGAAAGAGCGAATCCAAAAGTTTAGCCCAATGATTTGCATCGCATTCCCACTTGTCACAAGAAGTATGAGAATGAGTACCCAAATAATACGTAAGGGATGGGTGCGGTGCAACTTTTCCAGAAACTTTGCAAGAACTGCACGAACTGACGAGTAGGCTTCCTCCACAGGTAAAATGTCCCCAACGTCATTATGCATTCCAATGGCATGAGCTTCCACCAAAGACCCATCGTCATCCCTATGCTTCAACGCATAACCACGAACCTCCGGCTTGGCACAACAGGGCGGGGAAGAGTTTTCCACTTGTTCTTCAATCATCAGAAAAGACACCGAAATACCTCACAGACTCCCCTAGTGCTATTTTTCTTTCCTTTTCTTTTCCCTCTCTCTCTCTCTCTTTGCTTCCTCTCCGCAATTTAAGACACCTCTATATAAAAGTATGACCTTCGAGGTGTTGACGCTTCACACAGGTCCTTCTTGCTCTTATTTGTATTATTTTATTATTGCTATGCTTGCACCCAAAACTGGTTAAGAATAAACAGAATAAAAAAGAAAAAGAAAAAGAAAATTCAAACCCGAGGTGTCCACCCACACCGTGCCTAACAGATACGAAGAGAGCACTCAGTTCATACTCCACTTTTCATTTGGCCACCAACGGCTTTTCCTCGCTCAGGCGTGTCTCTCCCGCTCAAGCAACGTTAGGACAAGAACAACACAAAGAACCAAATAATAGCGGCCCCCGTTACAACACAACACCGGAGAGAAAAGAATATTTTTACGTAGTCAATATTACCGAGCACGATAGTCTTCGTATCCCACTTCCACATATACATTACATACACGCAGAACCTCGCCTCCTCTTGATTTGTTTTTTTTTTTCCTCTGCCCTCACTACGCACTCCCCCTCTCACTCCACGTCTTCCGCGTTTACTCATATGGCGATTGCTGGCATCATAAAAGCGGCATCGAATCAATGTGCTTCAATACATGCACCACCTCATGTGCTACTGTTTTTGCCTCCTGATCAGATCCCACACCGGCCAAAAATTCATAACGTAACTTGAGGGCTAACAGTCGTTCCAGTGAATAATTTCCATAGTTCTCCACAAGTGCTTTTTCCGCCGACGAAAAAAGTCCTGTTGCATACAAATAGTCCCTCATATCCGCATAGAGGGACGCCATGGCAAGCAGCGTCCACCCTGCCTTGGGGTTCTGCTTATGGTCTGGGTACAAAATGCGGTTGAGCTTCAACGCTCGCTCAAGCGTCTCACCTGTCCGCCTACGAACGACATCAACAGACATCGTCACCGGATTTTGCACATCTGTGAAAATAGTATCGGATGAAGTCGACACAATGGAAATGGGAGACATGGTGAACAATTGCTTGGGCATGAATACGGGAAAGTCACGGCGCGAAGTTCCCGGGGGTCGTGGGGCATTCAACAAAAAATTAGCATAACTCAGCAAACAGGAGATGTATGCGTCCGTCTCAAACCGTCGTTCTTCAATCCCATCTGCCGACATGATGCCGTCTGCCTCGAGTGAGGTGTTGCAAGGTGAGGAGTAAAACTTGGCGGCAGCCTCAAACATCTCAATTACACTTTTATCGACTTTATTTGGTCCAACGGACCAGTCAAACACACGAGCTGTCATTTCCGCCTGGGCAAGCATAAAGAGACCCAACTCGGGTTCCTGCTTATGAGGCAAAATGTCATCCAAAATGGGCTGCTTCCTTCGCAGGGACTCGTAAACCAGTTTAGCAGACTCATTAATGCATTCCTGAGCGTGTCCAAGGTGGCCTGTTAGAGGAATTGTAAAGACACCTTTTAGCAACAAGAGCTTAGGTACGTGCCAGCGGAGCTCAGGATTCTTTTCGGCGTGAGTCTCGGCCGCCTTTCTACTCAATTTTAATAGTTCCTCAATACGATCCATAACCATCGATGACGTGAGAAACTTCTCTCCGTTCTCGTTTACCTCATCCATCTCCACGGACCAGGCAGAAATATTACCGTACTTTTTCTTGACGCCATCTTCCTGCTTCGCATGAAAAGGCATCTGGTACAGCGCACAAAATGCACGAACAAAGTGAGCAACAATGACACATGCAGTGTCTATTTGCTGCACATCGGACTTATCCCAACTGTCGTTAAAAAAAAGCAGATAGCTCGCCTGTTTGAGGATCGAACGGTACACATCACAACGTTTGGCGCAATCAGAGCGCGGTAAATGCTCGACACCGTTGAGAAGTTCAAATTTCACCGCAGCTGTTGACCGCAAAATATCAGCCGTAGCAAAATTTTTGAGTCCACCCACGTTTTCCATGATCTCCTCTCCGCGAAACAATAACCCAAGAGCCTTGTCGCGGCACTTTCCCCACTCCGCTGCACCCATGCCTCTGGGTTTGGACCATCGTCGCTGTAACGCGTCCCCCGCTGGCTGAAGTAACGCCACAGCGTCTTGCAACTCTGGAATGCCATGCGGGCGGAGGTGCGCACGTGGCTGAAATCGAGGGAAATAAAAAGCCAAGTCTGTCGCATGCACAAAATTTGTTGGAAGGCATGTGTCGGTAACCACTGTCAAACGCCTAGGGGTACAGCAAAACATACTTCCGCCACAGGCACGCAGCTCCACGTATTTGCCGTGAATTGAAGAAGGTAGTGATCAGGATAGCGTCGTTACGTGTTAATTACCGCAATCCCACTCACTTGTCGTCGTCACTCCAGCAATGCAACCGTGTTCGATAGGTTGGGCGTGGAGCAAGTATTATGAGGCCACTATTAAGCATACAGAAGAAAAGAAAAAAGTAAAAAGAGAAGGATGAAGTATACAAAACAAAACAAAAAACAAAAAAAACAAAAAACAGCAAGCAAAAAAGAAACAACGCAACACAAAGCAGAATACAACTTTGTAGTTATCATCCATTTTTGAGAATTTCTTCCCCATCGCGTGTAAAGTTCTTCAACTGTTTCTTGGTTCACTGCGTAAACCGTAGTTGTACCTTATCCACCGCACTATCGCTGGCGACAGCCGCCTCATCTGCGTAGTCGCGCTTGTGACCGCCTTTGATCACAGCCACTTGCCCTTTTCGAATCAACTCCACGCGTTCCCAGAAGAGTTGCTCATCGCGAGACATCTCCCGCCACTGCTCCTGACGGATAGCCTCATCGTTTAGAGAACTAGATGTACGGCTTTCAATCTGAATGAGTGCAGGAAGAAACAGTGGATGCACAGATCCAATTGGTATAGATGTGGGGTCAACATCTTTCGCATCCAGTGCTGTAACACAATGCCCTTCTGCATTTTCCAGACTATCCCTCTTCGTGTCTCCGGTGCAACATTCACCGGCCTGCTCGCCCGACTCATGTTGAAGCAATGCCGCTGCATGTTCGTGTTTCCCAAACTGAACAAACTGCATCCACGGCGTTGCTGTCTCATGTTGTAGCGCCTCGAACGCCAACGGTCGAAGTGTGTTCGCATCCTCTTCATACCAATGCGCTAGATCGGCCCCTGCACGCATCTGTTTATTGTGGGAAAGGCTCCGCTGAAGCGCCTCCTCCTTTGCGGAGCGTATCTTCCGCGTCGCGACCCACAACGCCGCCTTGATGCTCTCGGCAAGTTTTTCAAAATCCACAGGCGCCACAGTTGCACCTCCGACAGGGGGGCTGACAGCATTATCATTGGATGTACTGTTACCCTCCGCAGTTGAGGATGATAGGCCTTTGCGGTAAAACGGCTCCCATGCCACCTTATCAACGAGACGCACCGCAAGCACTGTGCCGTAGCCGCTGCACACCACTTCCACACCACGGCAGTGACCCGTGAATCGACGCCGCACCAACTCACGATGGGAACTCTCAAGCATCATTCTGTGCTTCAGTGCCCCCACAAGGTTATTCGTGTACCGAAAGGACATTAAGCAAAGGAAAAAAAAACAATAAATACAAACAGATGACAAGAAAAGTGTCTTGAAACTTTTTTTTTATTCACCCCCTTTTCTGTGGTTGGTGTCGGTGTTGTTGTACGCGTGTATGCGTTCTTGTTTTCTTCCACTAGTGTGTGGGGATGTTTCCCTCGCTCCTGTGACCAACAGCAACCAGAAAAGAGAGGCAGGAAAAGAAAACCAGCACATCCAAGAAGACATAAGACGCGCCAAAAGCAAAAGGATAATACTGTGGGGGCAGCAGAGTAAAAACAAAGAAACATAAATGTGAAGACAAAACTAATAAAATAAAGAAATTGTATTCAAGTGGAAAGCAGTCCCCCGTTGTAGTTGTTCTTGGCCCTGTAGTACATCGCCCCGCTACAGGTAGGCTCCTCCCCATACAATGCTGCGATGTTTGGATGGACGACGTCACACCACCTGAAACTCGACAAGAAGACCAAAGTGGTCAGAGGGGTACAAGTACTCAGGAACAGCCTTGTCACAGTTCACCTGCCTCGTGATCCCCATCTCACGAACAGGGGTGGTGCCGACCAGCTCCGTGTGAATGGGCTGCAGGTGACGGGAAGCAAATAGCACACGATCAGCGCGGCCAAAAAACTCCCGCTCGATGATGTGGCCCGCGTATGAATTGCGGTTGCCGTCAATGGTGTATCCCTCACCTTTGCTGTCGTCCTCTGGGTGAAGGAGCGACCAGGCATCTTTAAAGCCCATTTCGGGTGGAAATGCAAAATAATTACCCGCACAGTCATTAAAGTCACCCATGACGATGGCGCCACTAAACACACCAGAAACAGAGGAGCGTGTGCGCACCCGCTTCGTCAGGTTTTCCAACTGCGTCGTACGATTGTTAACATTGTTTTTATTGTACGGTGCCAGCAGATGAAGTGACCCAATCGTCACTGGAACCTTTTTGGAGATTGCAATAGTCACTTCCGGCATGACACTGGTGTGGCCGGAGAAAGCAGGCACATTTGCATGATGCATTCCCTCTACACGCAAATGACGCTTTACAAGCAGCATCACACCCCAAGGACGAATGGCATGGCTATCTCCATTACAAGACAGCGCATAACGTTCCCGCACCCATGGCTGCTCAGAGAGGTACTTCCACCATGCCGGCTCCACTTCCTGCATCCCAATCACATCTGCATCAAGGGTCTCTAATGTCTTGGCAAGCGCCACATAGCGTGTTGGTGTGCACCAATCAATGCCTTCTCGACCCAGCGGGGTACGCTCGCCACTGTGACGACTGAATTGCACATTCCATGTTACCACACGAAGTGTCGAAAGCTCTTCCATTGTCCTTAATAGCCCAGGAGAGTTAATTTCTCCACATGGCTCCTCATTCCAGCTGTCATCCTGTTTGAACGTGTTGTACACAAAAAGGGTGTTCTTCGACGCCACACCCACACCATCCAAGACACGCGACGTCACTGTTGATGCTCCAATGCCAGTGCGATACCGTACCCCAAGTGCCGCCGCTCGCACACCCAGGTTAATGCTCTGATACGACCACCCCGGCGGAGGACCACGAGAACCGGGCGTGCGCACAAAGTAATGTGATGGATGATGATTCAATGCAGGGTGCTCCCTCACAGCAACGCCGCCTTCGTCCAAGCTGTCGTCCCTCACTAGTTGTAGAATGCTCCGTGCCTTTTCAATCGCCTCTATTACATTCTTAGTGTTAACAATGTCTTCGGCAACACCAGTAGGCAAGGCATGCCCTTTCGTAAAGACTGGAATAATCTGGTTAACCATCTCTGGCTTCGGTGCACTCAAAAGAAGGGTTTCTAAACCTGTAAGAGCAAAGGTCCAGTCAACAGACGCCACGGCCGCGACAGGGGCCTTACTCTGGCCCTCCGTACTTAATGCTTTCGCGGCGGACGCGACATCTCCTTGTGTTCCTCCTGCTTCTTCCTGAGCTAATGTATTCAGGTATTTAAGATGACTAAGGAAGCGTTCGAGAAGAATCTTTGGAGGCTTTTCTGGGACAGAGTCGTTATCATCCGGTGTCCAGCGAAAATTTCTAATTCCTCCGCTACATATCATTGCGTGAGTTTGCAAGAGCACCTCAAGATAATCCGCGGATTGACGACATGGTCTCGGTGTCCCACCTGATTTGCGGGTTGCCCGAGACAAAACACGTTCCAGCACCCCAGGAGACAACATCAACGAGGTGTCGTTTGGTGTTTCCTCAAAAAGATGTTGCTGGTGGGCCCCAGTACCCTCTTCTGCAGTATAGGCCTCCATCAGGTCCTTGAAGTTGACCCCCAGTCCACTAAGCTCTGTGGCAGAGATGCCGTTTGCCATCAGGTACAAGAAAACAACGTCCGTGCGCACCAATGCGAGTCTCTTCCGAAGTTCTTGTCGCCCCACTCCCTGATCACCATTATCGGATGTCTCGCTTTTCAAAAGGTGATCCATCGCGAGCCACTCAAGAGACTCACTCATAGAGAGCGACTTCATTTCACCTTGCTGAAGTGTGATAGTTGTAATGTTGTGGAATGGTGTGGCCCCAAGAGCGGAGAGAAACAAATCCGTCCCACCAATAAGGCAAAAGGTATCATTAAAGGTAACCTCCGCCGGAGTTCCAGACAAAAATGGTGGGGAAAGCGTTACGGCGCCATCAGGCAAAGCCCGGGAGGCAAGATCAAGCATCCAAGACGAAATTTTGCCCTCCACAGGTCCAGGAACTCCAGCACCACTAACAACAAACTCCTTCGGTGGCGTACGCAGGTCCACTGCAACCTGCCGCATCTTGTCCTCCAGTAAGTACACCATTGGAGAGGCTGCACTACGGTAAAATTTTCCCTCAAACTTTTTCCCTGGATAAAGCCGCATGTGGCGAACCTTCCATAGTGGCTCACTACCATCAATAAAGATTGCAAGCGACTTTTTGGGCTGTATGCGGCGCAAAATAACATTTGTTACCTGTCGGTGCAGCACCTTGACGGTCTCTGTATCACGATCCTGACCGATAAGATCCCGCGTAAGGCGACCCGCCGCACCGGCGAGGGCACCCATGTCAATCGCAACGTGATCAAACCCCCAACCGCTGCGGTTGAGAACATTGTTGAACTCGTCAGATATCTTTGACGAGGTCCGAAAATCTGCCGTCCACAGAATGCGGCAACGGTGCAACATTCAACAGTGGAAAAATAAACAGACAAACTAGAACGGCAAGTTGAGTTTGCCCCTTTAATAATAGACAGAGTGTGTGTGTGTGTGTGTGTGTGTGTGTGTGTGTATGTGTGTGTATGTGCGAGGTCAGTAACAGTCGCCCAATTAAATACCGATACTCCCTCCCTCGCTCTCTCTGTAATGAAAAACAACAGTAACAGCAGCAACCTAGCGAAGAAGCTGGTGTGGGCTAAATCTTTCTCTCCTTCCACCACTCTCCCTTATGTCCTACTAAATGCATTGGCATTCATGGCAGCAGCAGCAGAAAGAGAAGGCAGTGCAGAAAAGAAAAAGCACTTGCCGCTGTGCGTTCCTGCGCGCATGCCACACACAAGTGCAGTCAAAACAAACAAACAAACAAACAAACACACACACACACTGCATTGCAAAATGGCAGACACACACACACAAACAAAAGGAGAGATTATATATATATATATATCAATACACTCTTCCACACTCCATACGTCTTCTCCATTTTTTTTTCTTTTCTGAAGGAACTTCGTAGTCGCATTCATTTGTTTTTGTACGCATGACCATTCCTACTCCACATCGTCTTTACGGTCCATGCAGCAAAGAGCAGATATATATATAGAAAAAAGAACTAAGTTTAGGTTCTACACTTTATTCACCACGTGTTCCCACTTTTTTTTAAGGCGTTGTTCTCACATGTCTTTTTTCATTATTATTAGTTTAAGTTTTACGTATTTGTCTTGCTCTCTCGATTCGTTTGTGACGCAATACGACTGCCTGTATGCGTGCGTACGCCCGTGCAATGTGTGTTAGGGAATGTGTCGTGATATTACATTTGGCACGCATTAAATTTATTATTCGCTCCTTCACCATGTCTTATGCAGGCATGCATGCACACACGCACACCACGTTTCGTCCCCCCACCCCACCCCGACACTATCCTGCAAATAACACACATGCGCATGTACGCCCGCACAGGGAGGGGCCAGCTTATTCCTCTCGTTAATTTATTTGTATTTTTTTCTGTTTTTTTTTCCATTTTTGTTCCGTCCTCGCAAAACCGCGCGTTCCATCGTCGCTAAGTCCACGATAATTATACGCCATAGTTCACTAGAAGCTCTGGTAGACATATGACCCCGTCGTCTTCTGTGCCACCACAGCACCATCGGTTTGTGCCTTCACTTCCACCAACGTCGTGCCCCGTTCCCTGTCCAATACACGGACGCGCAACTCACCCGAGAGCGTCTCACCGCAATTAAGTGGCAATGGGTCAAGCAGCCCGACGCTTGTCTCCGTCCAGGCATTGCCACCGCCAGGGCGAATACCAATGACGAAGTTGGCACCGGGGTCATGCTGATTTGTAAAGGTGGCGTCGACAAAGAAAGTCAAGTAGTTCACCGTCGTGTTACACGTCGCCCTCACCTTGAATGGGACAACAAAACCATTCTCGGAATCCTTCTCATCGGCACCTCTGAACCTTTGAATATTGACGGTGTGAGCCAGGCAAGTGTCAGTGACAATGTTTGACAAGGGAATAGCGCAGGTTTCTACCTCTTTACGCACAAGCTGCTTCATTGGCTCCATGGTAAAGCCGTACACGTTGCTCCAGTACTCTACCGTGTTTAGGTGAAAGGAGTAGTCGCTGACGCCAACAATGTGGATTGACGAGCCATCCGGGCACATGACGCCGCCCTCAGCCAAAAGATTTTCCTGCGCAAAGAGGGCATCCTCCAGCAGCGGATCGTTCACAAGGAAGGTGCCCATCCATTCGCAGAGAATAACGTCAAACTTCTTTACGGGAAACTTTTCCACCATTTCACGCAGAGATCCACGAAAGAAACTAATGTTTTGCAGTCCATTTTGTTCTGCAACCACCCGTGCTGCATCAACGATGGCAGAGTTGTCAATCGCCACAACAACGGAGGCTAGACTACGTGCAGCCATCAACGATATCAGCCCCATGCCACATCCAATGTGAAGCAAAGACTTTCCCTTAATGCACCTCAAGACAGATTGGTACGCGCGAAGGCGGATTCGATCATGAATGTTATTCAGGTTGCTTGAAATGCGTGCGGTGGAGTCACCATAAAGGCTCTTTGAGGTCGCGTTCTTTTCATATTCGGTCGCAAGTAAAGAATCATTCGCAATGATCTTCGATAATGAACAACTTCCATTGGGCGCATTCTTTGCATGAGTATTCTTTTTCTTCTGCTGACTCTGACCCAACCCGTATGGCGGGGGATTCTTCTTGTGTGTCATGGTTGATTTCTTCTTGTTCACGTGTATGCAATTAATACGTATATATAAATATATTAATAAATGAAAACAACTTTTTCCTTTTCCGTTCCTTTCCTCTTTTTTTTTTTCTGTGCGTGAGTGGCGGGAATGAGGGTAAGGGTTACTTTGTGTCTCCACCTTGACGCAAGCAACAGGCGTGATAAAGTAAAAAAGAAAAATTCTCAGAACATGCGGGGATCCTCCATTGAGTGAGCGCGCAAGCAGCGAGGGGCGGACCACGTGGTTACCACACAACAGTGTGTGTGAGAGAGAGAGAGAATGGAAAGGAAAGGAAAGCATCGCAAATATAATGTAGGTTTACCCATACAGACGCCAGAGACGTTCTGGAAGAGCACACCAACAAAGATTGTATTAATGTATTTTATACTACACTCACAAGGACTCAGTGAGAAGAGTATCCGGGAACGTTCCGCCCGCCTCCTACATTTAACTCATGGCTCTAAATGTTTCCCCTTGGTGGTGCGTATTCGCTCAACAAGCTTCTTGCGGCAACTCGCACAAATACGTACCGCGTGAGTCGCATCACGCTCTTTGTACAATGATATCAATGACGGCGATAAACGCAACAAATCAAATGAAAAATCGTTCATGCTCATCAACTTCGCCCCTTGAATTTCAAGGGGCAAGATTGATACGCATCACTGTGGGTTCCACCCAGTCAAACCCTCTCGGCGAAGCAAGTAAGCCATCGAACTGCACAGAATCTCTTGCCGTCATCGCATGGCTGGGCGCAATGATGCAAAAAAAAAAAACAAGTCATTTTGTTCCTCAGAGCCAGCGAGACATAGCTCTCGGCACGATGGTATTGCAAACACTCAATCATCGTCAGCGGAGGGTCGATGGGCGGACGACTCTTCGCCACCACGTGACACACCCACACGTGGAAGTTTGGCACCACTTCCGACATTACCGACGAAGATGACACAAGTAGCTCCGACACCGCCGCAGGGGAAGACGACGATCGCACCAAATTGAGTGGTGCTAGCGGAGTGGTGCAAATCGACTGCTCCCCTCAGTATGCCATCGTCACTGTGACGGCTGCAGAGAGACACGGGGAGCAACGGCAACAATAACCCACACACCAACGCAAGAAGCCGGAAAGGAAGAACCAAAAGTAAAAATAAATATGGTTCTACGCGCTGTAAAAACGTTGATAAATTTATAATTACTACCCGTGATGCAAATAATAATAGTAACAACAGTACAACACGTACACTAACACCCTCAACACTTTCATGATCATTCCTTTCCAGTATCGCCCCTCTCCCCTCCTCTCTCCCGTAACAGACACACACACACACACACATACACACAGAGAAACTCTCTTGCTGAAAATAAGTTTTTGCCATGCGTCATGGAAGAAAGAAAAAAAAAAAACAGGAGCAAAACAACATCAAGGCGCATCCAGCCTACGCCTTAGCGGATAAACAATTTGTCACGGTCAGTCTAATGTAGCGGAAGGCAACGAAGGGGGCAAGGGATGCGCGAGAATGTTGCAAGCAAAAAAATAAAAATAAATTGCCTCCAAATACGCACTTAAAAAAAGAAAAACGGGGAGAAGCAGAATCCTGCACATATCCAACACGCATTAAGACGCATTCTGACGTCAGTGTAAAGCCTTAAAAAAATCTCTCACGCCTCTAAAACACTCACCAAAGGTGCGCGTCACCCGGACAGAGGGTTGCATCCACGAGGCAATACGACGATGTATGTCAGGCCGTTCCCCGTAACGTGCATCAAAAAGGACCACAACGGCGTAGTCCGCCGCGTGACGAATGCAGCGACCCATGCTCTGGTTGACAGTGCGTAGGCAGAGGTCCGTAAAGAGGCCCCACTCCGCGGAAGAATTAAATGGTGAAGATCCCTCATTTTTGACAACACCCAAAGTGGGCGTATTCGACCCTGCAGAGGTTGAGTCCCGCAGCAGACGTGTGTTAACAATGTGACCCAAATACAGCTGTAACTCCACATCACTGGGATTGGCATACGGCAACCCAATAACAATCACGGCGCGACCGAGATCGTCGTTGAAATTAATGCCCTCTGAAAGCTTCCCACCCATGACGGCAAACAAAAGTGCACCTCCCGAAGACTCGGTGCGAATCCATTGGGCGTATTCCGCCAACATTGCATCCACCGCGTTAGACAAGGATGTTCCTTCCTCGCTGCGCTGAGCGGGGACCCTCGAAGTGGTGAGACGCCCCGGCTCACGAAAAATGCGCTTCACATCGTTAATTGCGTCATACAGGCCAGTTTGTTGCAAAATTCTCAGAAATTTTTCCTCCATCTCATACGAAGTAAAGAAAACAATCACACCGTCGGGTATGACACGACAAAAATTCAGCAATGCAGCTGCAATCTCCTCAAACTGGCGATCCCACTGATTACGTGTCGCATGTTGTAGTTCCACACGATAACCACTTGGACCAACACCCAATGTAAACACCGCAATGGATGAGAACGGAACGATATGACCCTCCTCGATGAAAAGGACCTTCTTCTCTGTCAAGACGTTTCCCCGTTTCCTCTCCAAGTTTGTCATGTCGTCCATTTCATCCGCATAAGCTGAAGATGGTTGGCGTGGGTTGAGAGATCGTAGGAGCAAATCACACGTCAGGGCAAGCGGCTTCATGGTGCCACCAGCCAATACAGCCGCTTGTACTTGGTCTAACACTGGGAACAGTGTATGTGTTCCGGGCTCTAATTGCAGCAAGTGAAGCGTAACAATGTCGGTTGGCCCCTTTTCTCCCTCTACCGGTGCTCGACGCAGGAGAAAGCGTGAGTGCTCATCCGAGCGACTGTACCAACGCAAGAAGGCGTCAAATCTATACAGCGCACCCGTAACCAATTTAGGATCCTGATCGGCAGCCAAAAGAATTGCATCCGTTGCTCCCCCACGAGTTGTATTATTATCTGCAGCCTTGTTGGCTCCACCTCTGTGGATGCTTCGCCCCGTTGCGGCCAGTGAGTGCCTTTCTTGCTCTGAAGACTCCTTCCCACGCAAGGTCAAGAATGCCACAAGACTGTGCAGTTTCGGTAAAAGGCGACTCTCACTCAAAAAGGTCAGAAAGCTATAAACATTTACGTTGTCCACATTCGCATCAAACACAAAAGACGAAAAAGTGCACACTACCGCTGCTGCTGAGTTAGTTTGTTCCACAGACGTCACGTTTAAGTACGTTAACAAATTATCGACAAATGACACCATCTCACGAAGGCGTTGCTTGTTGCGTGTGAGGAGCCTCTTTTCGTAGAGGCTGCAGTATCCATCAAGAATTCGCCGCACCAGTGACAGGTCCACCGATGACACCGTGCTTGCAGTCGCATTGCGGCAGGCATCCACGAGATTGTGTGCTTCATCCACAACAATTACATCCCCAGAGAAGTTGGGAGGCAAAATGGAGTCTTGATCGAACGGCATGGTACGGTGTAAGTGCGAAGCGGTAGTAGTAGTATCAAAGTCCCTATGCTTTTTTGCTTCCTCCAGTTGTGCTGCTGTTTCATATGCATTTGTTGCCGTCCCTGACAGCAATATATGTCGCACCTCGGGTGAAACAAGGTAACTGTAGGGAATCAAAACGACATCAGCTCCACGAAGCAGTTCGCGAGTGGCAAGAAACGGGCAAGCACCGACGGTCCTTCCAAGTTCCCGCATCTCCAAAAGTCCTCGAGGTGCTATATTAACATAGTCTCTCAGAATCTTCAACCGTTCTCGCCGGCAGTAGCCACATCCATTTGGCACTTTGCCCCAGCGAGCATTATCTTCGATATCCGCAAGGGAAGAGAACTTGCCTCGCATCTCTTGTTGTTTGCGCGCTGCGCGGCCCTCTTTGGAGTATTCGTACTTCATTGCTTCCAGACACAACTCATTCAGACGCTCGTTGTTGTTACCTGCTGCAGCCCTTAAAGAAGCATTTATGCAAAGCTGCTGCCGCCCTGCCACATGAACATAACGCAGCATGTGTGGTGTGTCATCCAAAACAGGCTCCACGGCCTCATTGTTATGTTCGCCACCAATGACTATGTGCTGACGACGGCGCGGACGAACCGGATGCCTTGCAAACACGGTTCGACCCAGCTCCTCGGTGAGCTGTTGCAGTTGCGTGTGGGTGCGACTAGAGAAGTATACCTTCGGCTTTTGCAACGCTTGCAGGCATGGTTCCCATTCATCGTCACTCACCTCATCATCGTCATCGGCAATTGCCACAGATGAGGAACTTGAGGAGGAACACAAAGATGAGCTGCCACCCATCATTGCCAACTCACGCTGTCGCTCAGAGATCGCCTCATCTGTGTTGTGTTCTAGCAAAAACACATCTTCGTCGGCTTTTGGAGCAGAAACCCTCGTGCGTTGCTTATCAGTCGCCTTTCCCTTTCGCTGTCTTTTGCGGCCGCGTCCAACCGCCTCTGCCAAAGGAGGGACTGAGGCCACGGTTTTCGGTGGTGATGCATTCTGCTGCTGAAGCAGTGCGGCGTCGTTGCCTCCTGAAGCTACAATAGGCTCAAAGACGTGCGACAGCACACCGTTAAGAAGCACCTGTGTCTTGCCAGTCCCGGTGGGTGATTCAAGCACGACGACGTCTCCCGCCGCCAACCCGCCGCGGATGGCCTCCATGGCATGCAGCTGCAACGGGTACGGGTCGAAGGGAAAAGGCACACGAAAGGGACCAGCATCGTACATCACCTCACTGGAAACGCACAATAACACACATTACCAAACACAAACAAAAACGTCAGAAAACAACAACAACATAAAAGGCTGCAAACACATCGCACATGAAGCACAAAGAACACAAAGGCAAACACCAAAGAGCACCGTAAAGAAGTGTTAACTCCCATTTTCTTTCATATGTATATACCTGGTGACTGACATCCCCACGCATCCATTAGTCTCTTCACGCTGCTCGTTCCTCCCTCACTGTAGTCGTAGGTGGTACAAGTAAAGACTCGGGGAACCCAGGGCGTTTATACGCTGGATGTTATGAATACACAGCTTAACTGCATCAAATTTCCTCTCTCTCTCTCTCTCTCTCTCACACACACATACACACATGAAGAGAAAGAAACACAACGGCAGGATGAAACTCTCGTTATCAGCGTTTCTTTGAGCCGCTACTGTTCTTGCTGTTGTCTTCTCTCTTTACACGTGTTTTACGGACAGCTTCCTCACCGTTCTCAATTGCCTCCACAACGCGTTTTAGCTCCCGCCGGGCCTTCTCCTCACGACCCACGCGCAGTCGGTCTGCATCCATCAATAGTGCCGCGTTCTTCGCCGCCGTTTTAAACGTCTGGCCGTACTCTTGTCGGCTGCGCTGAAGTTGCTTGCCCATCTTACTGCGAAGATCAACTTCCTTGACGTGACTCTCCTCAACACCATCTGGGATTTTGGTGCAATCCACGTTTGCACCGTCTCGCGTGGCAAGCAGAACCTTGTCAATCGGCCCTATAGGCGTATTATCATCCTTCAGCAGCCAATATGCACCTTCCATCGAGGCAGCAGCGCTGATGAGACGCCAACTCTTTGCCACTTGCTCCCTACACCCATTACCGCTATGCCCATTGGAGAGGACACAAGCCCGCTGTTCCTCTACAGATAGTTGAAGCATCTCGGGGGCGACATTTGGGGCATCACAATTGACAAACTTCAGCAGTTTCATTTCACACACTGATGCACGCTACACTGCGAGATCGCGTTTGTCTTCGTGTCCTTTCTCTCTCTCTCTCTCTTGTTTTCTTCCCTGCCTCTGTACTGGCTTTTCTTCACGCACAAAGTGTAGAAGGCAGCCAATCTAACGCTGCTTCTGTGCGTCCAACCACACAGACACGCATAAAGAGCGATAGAGGCCAAAAAGAAAAAGAAAATCAATAACTCTAGAGAGACGAACATGTGTCAAAGCACTCATTATAAGCAAAAACAGACGCCACTTCCAACAAAAAAAAAAAAAAAAAACAGACTGTGCCACGAGAAAGTTTATTTTTGTCTTTCGGATGCGTCGCACTACGTCGAAACGGGGCGCTTCACCTCACATACCTGGCAGAATCAAAAATAAAAATAAAAAGATAAATGGTAAAAGAAATACGACACCAAAAATTGGGGGTCACACGCCCGTGCGCACTTACGCCTTAGCCAAAGGAGGGGGCGGAAAAAAAAACAGAGGAAGCCACACCTCCGCAAATAGATAGAACACCAGCAAGGAAGAGTTCTCTCTCTCTTCCTGTGTGTGTGGAAAACGATTGGCATGCACCGGCCCCCACTGAAGTCTCACCGTTGGCGCTTCTCTGAAAGCAAAGGAGTACGACCGCCAAGAAGACCCAAGTCGTTTCATGGCGATTTTCGATGCCCAAATTATTGCTGTCTTCAGGATTGCAGAAAAGACGGGTTTACCCTCCACCGCACAGCTTGCTACAAATACTTACCGTGCATCAGGAAAACCAGCCAACACACACCGTGTGAAGAGTGAAGTATGCATCTACTGAGCTGCCCAGTTCTGCAAGCGACTCGACGAATAAGGAATAACACGCTATCGAACTCCATATCATGCGGCTGCGTGACGGGGTAGGCGTAGGCCTCATCTACCCCTCCCTCCTCTGCCGCTTACGCTCATTGATGGTCGAAGCCACTTTTTCACGTCTCCTCCAAACGGACACGAACCATTTCTACGATACTAACTGGAGTATGAGCCATTGAACTCATTCAAAAAGACACGAGGAACAACAAAAACAACAAATAAAACCACATAACGAGTGGTCCCTTACCACTCAGGCATTTGAACCACACAGCGGCATTTTTGTATTACCTTCTACGTGCATATATGTTTATTGCACCTCTACTTAGCAACTAGCAGTTACGTGTGTCACTGCACTCAAGTGACTATAATCCATGTCCCCATATGTGCCCCCAAAGCATTTCTATCTAGTACATATGAGTCTGGGTATCTAGGCATTCGCGCACGACGCATATGCTTTTTCACCTATTTAACAGCAAAACATGTTAAACTTCGCGTGTAAATACATCGCGCCTCCGTAAACTCTCCAACCCCTTCCACTGCAAATTAACTTTTTTTTTTGTTGTATTTTTGAACAACAAAGAAAACGCATCAAAGATACGGTGCTTCCTCAGACTATCTTGTGCCTCATGTTCCGACCGTGGAGCAAACCACGCAACACACACGTCAGAGTATACGCATGTTTTCTCGCGGTATACACTATTGGTTCCTCTTCGCACCCCAACTCATTCTCGCTCTCCGCTACTGTGAGGGCAGCCTCGCTACGTCTCCGCTCACTTCATATCCCACCACGTCAAAGCAAGTCCCGCGAGCATTCATTTTTTCTAGTCCACACACAGCCAACCTCACAGTGACAGAGCCAGCGCGGCATGAAAGTTCCGTGCAAAAGCTCTAAAAGCAAGCAAACAAACAAAAAAGTGTGCGCTGTCACCGTCGCCGAGCTTCGTGGCAGCGTCGGCACACCCATGACGCCGCGAGATGACTTCAGTGGGAGGGAAGACGGGCTTGACGACAAGCACACACACAGACAGTGAGGAAGAGAGATGGCCAGAGAGACTAAGAAAATGAAACGGAACGACAAAAGCAAAAAACAAACGACAAAAAAAAAAAAAAACAAGCGCCTTCTTCCATCATGATGTCCACCAAACAACTAATTTGTCCCGACTCCCGCAACTATTTTTGTCTTTCCACCACTTAGGCGGCTCCGAAGTGTCTTGGCGCACATACAAACACGCGCAAAACGCTGAAAAAAAAAAGCAAAAAGTGAGGAGACACAACAACAACAACAATCAACAATCAACAAGCAGCATACAACTAAAACTTCTTTATTTTGTCTTTACAGCAATTCGTTTCTTTTAACACACAACTTGTAACTAAAAACTAGACCTCCTCCGCGAGAGAACAAGCAAACACACACACATGCAAAATAAAAACAAAACAAATGTATATGTAGATATACACATATATTATACATATATTATTTTTTCCTCACCGTGGAAGCATAGCAGGGAAAACAGAGAGACACTTGCACAAACATGTCTGCATTTTGTAACATGTGTTGCGGCATGTTTTGGATGCACCCAAAAACAAGTACAAACAAAACAACCTTGAACAATATAGGTATCATCAACCACTTCTCATTGTTTCTTCTTCTTAGCGATATTTTATTCCTTTCCATTGTTAAATGTATTTCCCTTCATTTCCGTCCTGGCATCCCCCACCACCCACTACTCAGCGCCAACAATATCATCCTGACCCACTCCCGTATGCATAAAAGATGTAATAACCTTGTTGTTTGCCTTCCTCACCCCCACCATGACATGAACTCCCCTTCCGTTCCGCGCACCTCTAGCTTTCGCAACTGTGGTGATGTTCTGTTCTACACACGGCTTCCTCAGCCCCGTTTGCTAATAATAATCAGATATATACGTTTATATATACATATATATAAACTCTTTTTTGTTTTCCTATCTCCGTCGCTCTTACTAGCCCTTCTCTAGAACTTCGCTCCAGGGCATGCGCATTCCTTCAGGAACACCACACGAGCACGTACTGAGACATCACACCCCCGCCAACACCAATCAACAGCAACAAAATTATGCGAATCCGTTCCTCCCCTGAAGATGACCTTATATCTCCTTCACGGTGAGCTGTGGGTTCATTGGTTTCATTTATTGTGGTATCTTCGTCATCAGCAGGCGTTTCTCTTTTTACAGTGGTGCCTTCACCCTCATTTGTGAGCAGAACAAACTTTAGTAGAGAGGAAAGAATAGTTTTCAAAAGTGTCAAACACTGCGCCTCGTGTACCTGCGCCTTCCCCTCCCTCGTTTCCCTGTCACCTTTTCCCGTTTTTTCGAGTCTCTCTTCCCCTGACTGGGGGCACGGTGTCGTCGCAGGGTAGTGAAAAAGTGCGCCCAACAGCTTCTCACCAAGACGAAGTAGCGGCCCTACGACCGACATTAAGACGCAGACCAACTGAGATGCTCTGAAAGCCACTCTGGGCAGGCAACAACGAGTATTCTCGTTGGATGACCTCAGCGTTACTAAAGCCCCAAACTCAACTACCAATACAGTTGTTGCTGCAAAAACACAACAATAAGTGGCGTTACTAAGGGTCATCATGTTGCAAAAAGCTGCCCAATACTTTCGCAGCGTAGAAGTACACAAACAAATAAAACTGTACGTGCCATTGCTCAAAAAACAAATGATGAAAGAACAAGCATGCGATAATTGATCATGAATGCTGGTGTCCGCGTCATGTTTGGGAGAAAATAAATTTCTCTTGAAAGCAGCAGATGAAGGACGCGTTGAGGACGGAAGTGGAAGCAAGTCACTGTCTTCAAACTGTTGCCCAAGTATTTCTTCTGCAGCAGTGGCACTTGAACGTGTTCTATCACGCAACAAGATGTCACAATTCAATGAAGATTCATCGCTATCAAAGCTTGAGGCACTATAGGACTCCTGCCATCGTGTGCTCAACTTGGGAAAAGAAATAATGTGCCTGGTTATATCTTCCTGCTTTATCGCCTCGTTGACGGTCATTTCTGTGTCCCTCATATGGGGTTCTTGCTCTTCATAGCTTTGCAACTTTGTAATTAGTGCATTACATGGGTTTACATTCCGGCTCAGGATGGAGCAGGAGTCCTCCGGGGTGGGTACAAGCTCCCAGCCATCAGGAATATCATTCGTGACTGGAGAGGGAGGTTCATTGTCTGACACCCTCGCTCTTTGAGAAAACATGAAATCTTACGCAGCCGCGAGTGAGCTCGTGATAAACGCTCTAAGAAAACCTCACTGTAAAGGTGAACTTTGTTTTTTTTGTTTTTTTCTGTTTGTCAAAACTTGTCCAGACCCCTCCCTCTCTTATTACTACAGTTGTGGTGGTTTTTAAAAGAGGTTCCCAAACACCCTCTAAGACTAGAGCGCATGCCAACAACAGCAAGACAAAAATTAAAATTAAAAAAGCAACAGCCCCATTTTTCGCCCTCTTCCCACAAGACAAAATAAAAGTTCATTCCCCCACCCGTGAACGCACGCACGCATGCCTGCCTGTTCCTCCCTCAATGCCGATGCACACGTGGTATACTTTACATACACCACCAAAAAAAAAAATGTAGACTGACACACAAAACTCAGCCAACAATAAGGAATTTCTTTGCGTATTACAGACTCTCACAACAACAAGGGCCCCACGTAAAATACAGACTAATAATAATAATAACATACACAAATTAATACATTTTGTATAGATGTATATATAATGGAATACCAAGTACGTCGCTTCGCGACAACCCTTAATTTTAGCTGCATCGCCCCCTTTATTTGCCCCAAACTTTCTTTGTGCTTGCCTGCTCCTTTGCACCCATTCAATCATGTCTCTCGTCGCTTTGTTCTCTCCTGAAGCTGTATTCCAGACGTATTTTCCCACATGTCCCCACCAAAAATCAAACAATAATAATAAGGGCTCTGTCCAATTAACCATTGACCTTCCAGAGTCGCGTTCACAGTGACACCACGACCTCACTGTCAATCGTGTCCACGTTACTTCCCTGTGGAACTGCAACAGAGCAGAACTTTGCCAGTAGACATGCGACTCTCCAAGTAACGGTGCGCCTCGGCAGCCCTCGCCATGGGAAATTCCTGGCCGTATACCACCTGTAGTTTGTTGGAGGCGACCCAATTCCACAAATCTGCAACGCGCCGCTTCTTTTCTTCAGGATCACAAATAAAATCACCGAGGAATGGCCGCTGCAAATAAACACTTCCAGCATCTTTAAGTCGGAGCGGCGTCACCGCCTCAACGGCACCACTTGCGTTACCAAACGAAATCATGTATCCACGTGGGCGTAATACAGAGAGGCTTCCTTCAAACGTTTTCTTTCCCACCCCATCGTAAACGGCATCAAAGCCACCGGGCACCAACTTACGCACCTCCACCGCCCAGTCCGGAAAGGCCAGGTAATCCACAACATGATCGGCGCGGCCAACGTTGCGCGCGAGTTCTGCCTTCTCGCTCCCGCCGCAGATGCCAACGACAAAAGCGCCGCGGAGTTTGGCCATTTGACACACGAGCAACCCTGTACCACCTGCGGCGGCGTGAACGAGAACGCGTGAGTGAGGCCCACAAGGGTAACTGTCGTGTGTGAGGTAGTGCGCTGTTAGACCTTGACACATAAGCGCTGCACCTGCCTTGTCGGCGACGCCATCTGGCAGCACCTCCGTATTCGCACTCTTTACAACAGTGTACGTTGCGTAGGAGCCAGTTACAGTGCCATAGTAGGCCACACGTTGACCAACGTCAGGAGAAAGCACTTTTACCCCCTTCTTGACAACAGTTCCCACGCCCTCTTCACCTGGAACAAACGGAAGATGGGGCTTTTTGTAAAGACCTGTTCGAAAGTAAGTGTCAATAAAATTGACACCCGCATATGTGTTGTGTACGAGTACCTCATCCTCCCCAAGCACGGTTCTGTCGGGTTCGCATTTGCATGCAGAAGTAAGACGAAGGACCTCAGCCGGGCCGTAGTTCGGGACCTCAACCTGCATTTTTTTTTTTAATACGCAATAAAAGTACCCACAAATCACTCCTAGTAGTCCAAGTCTTTTTCCCGCACCGCCACCGGTACCAGATGTATGTCTTTGTAAGCTATTGGATATGTGTTACTTCAGTGAAAGCATAGGGGAATAACAATCCGCATCTGTTGTTGTACGTCTACAAAAGGTGAAATACATGGTAACTAAACTACCCCTGAAGATCAAGCTCCCTCTCACACACAGGGGGAAAAAACAAAAACATACATGGAGATATTGGAAGGAATCAATTAAACAACTACGCAAATGATGAAGGACAAAAAAAAAGGCACATAGGGCATAAGAATAAATAACGTTTTCTCTTGTGTATTGCTGTTGATGCTCCGTGATGTTCGTTCTTGACATTTATATATATATATATATCTTGTCTGTCCTAGTCGATTTCCTTCCACTCAGAAGTAGAAGGGTTCCTTTCGTAAGAAAATGAGGACAAACGCCAACGGGTACCACTGCGAAAATTCCCGAAGTGCAACTTCAACGTAATGATCTTCAAGACCCATAAGGGTATTAGAGAAAACAATAAAAAGTACTTGTGGTAAAAGCATGCCCAACGCATACGGCACGCACATGCTACGGTAGCGCAGATAGAGGGAAGTTAGTTCACCATGAAAACTTGGCCTTCGTCGTGGTGACCCTTTCATTGCAGCACGGCCAATGGTTGCCATCAGTGTAGTAAG
This sequence comes from Trypanosoma rangeli, assembly GCF_003719475.1. Taxonomy (NCBI): domain Eukaryota; phylum Euglenozoa; class Kinetoplastea; order Trypanosomatida; family Trypanosomatidae; genus Trypanosoma; species Trypanosoma rangeli. Next base: position 26,276 of record NW_021705847.1, read on the forward strand.
TTGAAAAAGATTTAGCACCCAACCCAACAACTCACAGGCCACAACAACAGTCTGAATCGTCGAGCAACGAACACCAACATTTGTGTCTTTGTCGTACAAAGAATATATTACTGAAAATCCGCCGCCCTTGCAACTTCCATTGAATACATAGGCAAAGAATGTAATGACGGAGGCCAAACAGGCGGTGACAAGCTTTATCGTCGGAGGCCGCTGATAGGCACAACCCCAGCCTATACATACAAACTGTTGCATCACAAACACTGCCGTACGGGAAGCTACAGAAACAAAAATGGAAACTATACCAATGTAACTTTCTGATAAATTCTCTGGGTATTCCACAAGGGCACGATACCGTATTAACTCCAGTAGACAAAATGCTCCTCCTAGTATGAGGCAAGCAAGGACAAGCCACTGTAATGGTGGATACAAAATCAACAAATACAGACTACATGCATGCCTTGTTTTAGCACAAAAGAGCTTGCGGCAGGCCCTGAAAGATTGATGTGTAGGTGATGAAGTGGTAACCGGTGAGTTTGTAGTTTCAACTCCTGTCAGTGTTTCCTGCATTCTGTCCAAATGTGCCAGATTCAACGTATCCTCTTTCTCTTCCAGATATTTTGAAGCTACTTTCGCACTCTCCTCCATGGCATTGGCGTTATCCATTCTAGTAGCACTACCCACGTTTAGAGAGCTTCTGGGGACAGCAGGCCTGTCTTCATCACTTGCGCTTGCTGAGGATATGGCAGAAGATGTGGTGCATGAGGTTCCGCATGGTATAATTAAAAACAACAAAATTGCAAATAACACAATGTACGCTATAAAGAACACCAAATACATGCACTCAGTGGATATATGCTCTGCGCTTCCTCTTCCATTTGTATTTGACATATGAAACGTGAGTTTCAAATTTAAAGGTATATAACTACACTGCACGAGAATAGCAATGACAGGGGTCTGGCTTTGCATTTGGATCCTGTGCATAGTGACGTGGAAGGCATCGGCAACGTCAATATACTCCGTAAGAAGCGCTGGAGCAGTACATATTCTCTGTGTTGTACGCATTGTCTCTTTAGTAGACGCATCTAGTTCCGCTTCTGACAAGTCCCCTAAGTCATCAATGGATTCTTCAGCAGCTGTTTTGGTCTTTTTAATCAATTGTAGCCAGTCACCATAAACAAAAACCTTAAGCATTAAAACGGCATCCCATAACATAGAGTATTCATCCAAAAACTCCTCAATACTTGCATTCAACGCAAACTTGCTTTCAGTGTCACTTATGCTTTTCATTTGTTGCGTAACACGAAAAAGACGAGGCTGCGTGAATAATAAACAAGTAATGTGTCTAGAGACTTCGCCTGGTTTGCTCTCATGCAAAAGGCGTTCCAAATATCCTCTGAGTGCGGTCACGTCATAGGCGATAGAGGTCACATTTAGTTTGATGTGTCCTTCACTAGCGATAGAAAAGGGTCGACCTTGCTCATTCAGAACGAACCATTGCTTCTGCAGACCGCAACCTACTGTCTGCTGTAAAAATTTCGGCGTTGGCCATAATTCAAACTCAAACTCGCGCTGAGTCAAAGATCGCGCCGCCGCGGGAAGACACAACAGCACGCTGAAGACAACAACAGCGAAGAACAAACTGGTACCACCCCTCATGCGTGTCCCTACGGGCTGGCACAGTAACACTGCAGGCACTTACTAGAAGCCTACCCACTACTACACCAGGCAACACATACATACACACACACAAAAGGGGGGGATGGGGGGTGGGGGTGGAGCAGAAGTAAGAAAAACCGCACAAAAGGGGAGCAAGAAGGAGTAAAGTGACATGACGCAGGCACAAGAGACAATGACAGGATAAACCAAGACGGAGCAGCGAGCGCGGCGAAATGCAAGGAGTATATATTGAACGTTCAACACCAATAAAATGAAGGAAGCAGGAGAAACCGCCAAGGGTGGGGAGTGGGGTACAAAAGGAAGAAGGCAAAAAAATAAATAAAAAACGAAGAACAAAAACAAGCACACACACACGTGCACACAAGATAACAGTAACAGTAATAAGGGCCTCAGAACCCTTCAGTCCACTAGTGGTACATGTGAAAACTTCCTTTCATCGTTACGCATTCTCCCCTCCTCCTCCTCCTCCTCCTCCTCCGCCTTCCCTGGCACTGCCTTTCGTATCGCACGCCTTCTCACTCCCTTTCACGTCTGTCACTCTCTCGCTCTGTGGCTTACTGTTCAGCGTACTGATGCGGGACACCCTCTAGCTTTTTTGACTCAGCGACCTTCCTCGTAGCCTTGTTGAAGTCCTCATTGATCACATAATCCCTACCTGCGCGGAGAGCAAACATCCCGGCTTCAGTGCACACATTACGTAAGTCAGCCCCATTGAATCCCTCTGAGAGTTTCACGAGAGAATCGTAGTCAATGTCACCCTGTTTGGTAAGCTTCGATGCATGAATCTTTAATACATCCAGCCGGCCTGCTTCATTCGGTAGACCAATTTCAATTTTGCGGTCAAGACGTCCAGGTCGCATGAGCGCCAAATCAAGGGTGTCAGGTCGGTTCGTTGCCATAATCACCTTTACCTTACCAAGCTTTTCAAAGCCATCCAACTGGTGCAGCAGCTCCATCAGGGTACGTTGAATTTCCCGATCAGAAGAAGTACCATCAATGCGCTTTCCACCAATCGCATCCACCTCATCAATAAAGATGATGCAGGGCTCGTGTTCCCGTGCGTAGGCAAACATTTCACGCACAACACGGGCCGATTCACCAATGTATTTGTCAACAATTGAGGAGGCCACAACCTTTAAAAAAGAGGCATCCACGTTTGACGCAATCGCCTTTGCAAGAAGTGTCTTACCGGTTCCAGGAGGTCCGTAAAGCAAAACTCCTTTTGGGGGCGTGATACCCACGCGCAAAAAGAGTTCCGGGTTTGTCAGGGGCAACTCCACCACCTCGCGCATCTGACGCATTTGCTCTTGTAGCCCTCCAATTTCTTGGAAGGAAACATTTTTATCATCCCCCATAATTTGCATGTTGTAGACCTGAGGATCGACCGCACGCGGCAGCACCTTAACAATGGTCAGGGTGGTAATCTCTAAAGCCACGCGGGTGCCAAATTTCAATTTCTCTGGTTTGATGCTTTTTTTGTACCCAACAAGATGGCGCGCGCCTGAGATACTTTGCACAATGTAACGTTCCTCATCTACCTGTCGAAGTATCTCACCCACATACTGCCCAATGCTCAAAAGAGCACTGATCTGATCCTGCACCTGCTCCAGCTCCTCTTGCTTCGCCTTTACCTCCCGCATCAGCCCCCGTAGACGTTCCTGTGCGGCGTTGCGAAGTGCCGTTTTATTGATGACTTCCTGCCACAGCTCCTCCCTCTCGGGGTTTGCGTAGTACCCCAACTGCTGTTGCATCTGAGTATCGGGTCAGCGTCAAACCTTAAGTGAAAATTGACACAAAAGGATAATAAAAAAGAATTGCACCTGTGCCCTAACAAACTGCTACCCTGCTACAAAATAAGGCATACGAAATAGAAAGAATGATAAGCAAACGAATAAAAATCCAACAAAAAATAGAAAGCAAAGACAGGGGGTAGGGGGGGGAGAGAGAGAGAGAGAGAAGGAAACCACTCTGTAAGAAGGAAGAGAAAGTTGCGGAGATGCTCCCACGTCTCAAACTTCCCATGTGGATTACGAACTTCCCTCTACCACTAGTTTCTTTCAGTTAGGCAGCCGCAACCTATCCTCCGCTCTCTCCATGTCTCTCCCTACTCCACAGCCTCGTCTCGGACATTGCAAACGTGGCACCATCGGCCAATGAGAGATCCATTGCAACGAACTATCAGTGTATTGGGCAGGCAGATTCCTGTAAAGAATACGAATAAGTTCCTCTTCCGATTCGGTGAAATTAATTGCCCCTCAGCGGCGTCAACAGAAGAAAGAGAGAGTGAAAGGAATATACAAGAGACAAAAACAGACAAAAAAAAAAGTCAAGGCTCCATGCCGGTCATTGCAAATGGCACAAAATGTCTACTTCCTTTTGCTGAAGCGGCCCTTCCACATTGTTTATCTGCCCCCACCCACAGCGTTTTTTTTTTTCTGAGCATTCCTGTGACTCTCCCTCTCTTTCTCTCTGCGTATTGGCCTTCCGCTTCAGTCATCGAGCAAACACTGCTGCAAGAAGAGTGTTTCCTCCCTCACATCCGCGGCGAGGGCCCGCGCCAAATCCTGCGGCGTCCTCAATGTTCCGGCCCGCACCCCGTACAAGACCCGCCAGACAAATCGTGTCGAATCACCCTCTCCGCAGAGAGAGATCAAGGTGGCACCGTCCACCATGTTCCAGTACGCAGGCGGTACACTGCTGCAGGGTGCCGCAGCATCCCTTGCCGTCGCTTCAACTTTTACCGACGTCGATGAACCCGTCTGCTTCTGCGTGTCTTCGTCAAGATCAAAGTTCCATCTTGCACCCTTCGACACGGAAGAGGAACTGGCGGATGGTTTTGCAACGCCCCCTGTTTCCAGCTCACCGGCGGCAACCATAGGAGGACAACTGTTGTTAATAAGACGACGCAGTGAGCACCCATCGTATGTGGCAGCTAGGATTGCGCGTGCCATCGGGCCTCCTGCCTTAACCGACTCAACCACCATGTCGCGTGAAATTCGAAACCCAACCGACTCAAAGGCCGCCTCTCCGTCTCCGTCGCCGCCGCCACGCAGAATGCGAACAGCTATTTGAGCTAGACGGTACTGTTGCACCTGAAGCACAACTGATTCATCTGCAGAACGAGCCGCCGCCGCAAGTAACGCCCGCAACTCCTCACAGTTTGCAACCTGGCGGTGATTAACGCCAACAATGATATACACAAAGTGAGAGTAAAACGCAGCGTCAGCTTCAGTCGTAGCCACTGTCGCCCCCGTGGTCGTATTGTGTTGGCCGTTGTCCCGCCGTCGTGTGTTATTAAATCGTAATGTATCTGCGATGCGCACAGCTTGCTGACGCTTCGCTGCGTAGACCTGAAAGGAAAACTCATGGTTGCTGTGAATACGTTGCAATCGCAGCGTCCCGCGCCGGACTCGAATTCCCCATCGCCCCGACGGAGCATCAGCTCGGCGGTTGATAACAATAGTGACAACGCTACGTTTACGCTGCTCCGGTGTCAGCGGAACACATTGTGGACTACACGATGGTGGAGCCACCGCCAGCGCCGTATCCTCTTCTTTTTTGCCCCTGTCAGCCTCGACCACTCCGCCTTCCTGAGGCGAGACGACACTGCACCCGCTTCTTCCCCTCTCCATAGTCCCCACCGCAGCAGAACAACTCACCACCGCTGCCACCTCACTTGCTGGATGTCTGGCGTCCTCTCCGTTGTTTCCTTGGCTACGCAAGACAAGCTGCAACCGTAATACCTTGTCCTCTCCACAACCTTTTAGTCTCCGTAAACGTTCCAATACTTCGCATTGCGTGCCCACCACCTCACCGTTGACACGGTTTAACATGTATTTGCCATCCAGCGTCTCAGCTGCGGCAACAGCTGTCAATAACGGCGGCTCAACGACCGCCGTCACCCCAGATGACCCATGCGCATGAAGCAGATGAGCAAGATTCAGTAGTGTCAGAGAATCACAATCAAATTTCAAGCCCCATCCCCCCCTGCCTTTGCTCACTCGAGTCAGTGTAAGTTCAATAATCTGTGGGAGCGTTTCAGCAGCATTGCGACAAGACGTCTCCAGTCCACCACACCTTTGAAGAGTGGCACTAAACCTAAGCGATACATCTCGCTGTTTTCCCAGTCGCACAAACACGGCAGCCACTTGACGACGCCCCGTCACTGTAGTGTCATTGATGCTGGTCAAGACCCACTTACATTGCCTAAGTAACTTGCGGGACTTTACAGCTTCATCTGTCGAGGTGGACTCCATACCAACGTCTCCATCAGGTAGCTGTGACCGCGGCGGTGAAAACGCGTCAGGAAGTTGAGGAAGTGGCAAACCTTCATTTGTATTTATATATGGCAAACAATGCTCACCATCGCCGGCGTGGAGCAAACTCTCTGTTGTACCCATGGCCTTCAGAATAAAATGTGAGAGGGCCACCAATTGCAAACTTGCCTCATCGCCTTGGTTTTTTGCACCGTCATCCTGCTGATGTTTCCCCCAAAATACCTTCCAGAAGCCCTTCTGAAGGGCCAGTTGGGAGGCGGCTTTTGAACCCCAGCGAATCCGTCCCTCTGACAGCACACTTACATCGTCAATAGCCGAAAGGTGAAGGGCAGAAGTGAGGTGAACCCCCCACTTTTGTTCCTCCGATCGACGTCGCAGCCGCAGTTCCAGCTCTAAAACCATATCACCTTCCATTTTCTCGACCGGCGTCACCGCAACCCCACCCGGCTCCATTCCATTCGTAGCAGAAGGTGGCAGCAACGCCGACGTGTCGGCAGATGCCAATTCCTGTAGGACCTCAGCTCGCCTCTTCGCACCTTCGTGTTTGCTTCGCTTAAATTGATACTCGGCGCACGACTCCAACGCATCATGATCGCGGCAGTAACACGCCTTGCAAAATGTAGAACTAGTTAGCCATGGTGTCTCGCTATCCAGCTCTCGACGCACGCGGTGAATTTTATGCTGCAGGGCGCTGTCCTCTTCACGCTCCACGCCTGAAAGAATAAAGTATTCACGTAACATGTGTCCCAATGCGGCCAATCCGTTTCGCACAACTGCATGCACATGAATCGTGAAGAGGCAATCAATCGTTTTTAGCGCCTCGTCGTTGGCGCGCGGAGGGGCAAGGACAAGATTGCCGTTCAAGTGCCGCTCCACATGCCCAAGAGCCACGTACTCATCACGTGCTGGTGGCGCGAAAAATTCCTCGGCAAGTAAGCCTGAAGACAGCCGTGCCCCGATAGTCGTACGCTCCAGGACGAGAGACTGACGCACAAGTGATGGGCCCAAAGTAAGTTTGTTGGTGGCCTTATCACCTGAAGAGTGTGAGGCTTTTTCTTCTCTTGATCTTCCAGGAAGCATCGGGGACTGCAAACACAATCGATCACTCTCAAGCACACGAGCAGCGTCAAAGTGAATGGATTTCATTGGAGGCTTGTCCTCAAGAATACTAAAGCTCATCTCAACGGGACGAATAATAAGGCGGCGGAACAATAACGGAGAGGACTCGCTGCGACTATCAAGTAATGAACGGCAGGTATCGTTCATGCCAAGCAGCAGCTGTGGGGCGTGTGCCTCACGAAGTAGTGCCAGCATGTTGGCCTGCGTCATAATTGGGTGCTGCGTCGTTTCAGGTGCAAAAAGTTCGGGAGGATACACGCCGCGAAGAAACGGAATAAAGACATCCTCCATGCTACACTCCGCTGCCGCAGCTTCATCAGCCACCAACATAACATGTTCTGCCTTTACTGTTGTCAGCATGCGACAATGGACATCCGCGCGGTACTCCGGGCGCAGCACGACATCACCCGGCAGTACACGACGTCCGCCATGACGCAGACGCCGCGACGCCATCATATTCCAAACAGAACAACGGAGAGCATTCAACCATCGCCGTCGCCATACATACGGCGTTCGTGCAACCGTCTGTGCCCAATCCCCTCCAACAAGAATGTAGTTCTTGAGCACCTGACGCACAGTGGCGTCGGTGGAGGCTCGTCTTGCCCGTGCTGCAGTGATGAGATTTGGCCGTGATAAGAAATGACGCATCGCCATTGGAGCATTTCGCCGGTGAAGGGCGTTTAGAAGTGCCGACTTGAAAAATCCATGAAGCACATCCGTGGCGGCGCGCACCAAGGATGCCTCGCGGTTGGCGCAAAAAAATATTGCACCCACCTCCTGCACAGCTCGTAGCCGGTGCTCAAGCTCTTGACGGCTACCACAGCTCACACGACGTAGTAGTATTTCTACCTCATTCAGTGGCTGCCAAAGAGACAAATCGCCAAAGAGAGACGCAGAAGCCGTCTCATCTTCAACAGCACGAATCGATCCAACACGCAATACAAATCCCGGATGACGCATCGTGTTTAGTAACAACAAATGCTCAAGTGTCAAATGGTTAGGACTCACCGCACAAAGAACAGTTCCACATGACATTTTCGATACCGCAGTACATGTATGAAACGCACGCTGCGGAATATTAAAAAGTGCCGCCATGTGTCCAATGGCATTCTGCAGGGAGACGTTCTCCGTATACAGAACAAACACAAAAGCTGGGCTTTTGGTGGGTGGGAGATTTTCTGTGAACCCAAGAATAGGCGGAGGAGCCGTGTCTAGGTATAGCATGACATCCTCCAAGGAGAGATACTTTTCACCCTTGTTTTTATTCTTCAATGGTGCGGCTTGCAGAGCCTCCTCCTTTTTCATCCGTTTCTGAACAGCGAGTGGGAGATGCTGAGGTGTCTGTTGACGGAGATGTAGTACAAAGCGCAAGAGGCACAGCGCATTCGAGGATGAGAGTGGTTCAAGCCGCACTACCCCGCCTTCTGGGACAAACCATGGTGTTTGAGTACCATGCATCACGCCTCGGTCTTCACTCGCAAGCTTACACGACGATAATTCGTGGGACAGTTGTTTTTGTTGCTTTTCCGCAGGAGAAGGACCGTCACTCGCACCCAACGCTGGTGATACCGTGGAGGGCAATGAAGGGGCGGTGAGTGCGGGCTGCCGGAGCAAATCTTGCTCCTCAAATGACAAAAAGTCCGCATCCGTGAGTGGCACCTCGGCCACCTTGTCATCCTTCTCCAGCTTCCTGCTGCTGTGCCCACCCTGCTTGGCAGCAAAGTATGACGCGGCGTCCACCTCTCGCATCAAGGCATCCCCGTAATGCAACTCGTGCAGCGCCGGCAAGCGGCGTATTTCGGGAAACAAACGCTCTGTGATACCAACATCAAACTCCACCTCCGTGAGCGACCATTTTTTCCGCCGACGTTCAATCCTCTCATGGGCCACGTGCGCGGCACCTGAGGCAACTGACTCATTCGCTTGCATATGATGACGTTGCGTCTCCGCAGCAAGCCACCGATGAGCTTCAAGAGAACGAGCCACGGATGAACCTTCTTCAGAGTGGGGTGCAGCTGTTGATAAGAAGACCACCGTTCCGTTTGCCAGCGTGGTAGGCAAACTCATAGATACTGGACTTTCTTTACCCCCGTCGTGTAACTGTTGGGACATCGAATTTTTGGCTTCCTCTCCCTTTTTGCCACGCGCATCACGCGGCCTCAATCGACCTTTTCGAGACGTCCCTTCGGCGTAGGGGCGCAACAATACCCCTTCATCGTTGTTATCATTGTTTCCAGCAACATTTTTGAACTGTTGGCTGCTGCCTTTTATAGCTGCCGTGTCCAACACATCACGGCTCTCCCGCATCAACTGCAGTACCACAGAGCGCCTGACGCGCCAAAGTCGGCCAGAAGCGAACAACATCTTTTTATGTTCCTCCTCCCTTTCGCGTTTTTGTCCTCCCCTTGCTTTTTCCTCCCGCAGAGATGTGTGGACAATTGGGTGGGAATGTGCTGGAACAGCTGAAGAGTCAAGTGGATTTCAAAGAGGAAAAAAGGCAAAAAAAAAAAAAGAATGGGCCGTTAGTCAGGAACGCAAAGACAAATAGAAGTCTCGCGGCGAAAGAGCAAAATCTTCAACAGGGAGTGGGAAATACGGCAAGCACAAACAGCGGGAACAAGAATCAGAGCATGCACGTAAGGCACGTCAAACGAGTGCCTTCTTGCCTTCCGACAGACACAGAAAACTGCAAACATGCAAACGGATTAAAAGAGAGAAAAAAAAAAAGTTTCTCACACTTTCAATATTCTTCCTCTTTTTCTTTTTTGTATTGTTTTACCGCGTTCTATTTGACCTGCCTCCGGTGTTCCAAGCCTACTCCGCCAACCTCACTTCCAATGTGTAATGCGCGCCCTGTGATGTCTTTATTCCTACACGGGGTTGCCTTGCGTTCCCTCGGTTTCTGCCTGTTCTCTCTTGATTGTAGGCACCCCGCGTCGTTTCTTTTCTTTTTTTTCACTATCTTTCTTCCTCTTTGTCTGTGTGTGTGAGGCTTATAGCAAATACGACAAGCAACACACAAACAAAAAACAAGACACGACGCTTCGGTGCCAGGCCCTTTAACTCGACGCCTCCACCTCACCAATCCCATTTCCAACCTGGGCGGTTTCCCTGTCGTCCACTGTGTCATTGGCCGCCGTCACCTCTTCTGGTTGCGCCTCTCCGTCGTCACTGCCAGCGCCCATGGACTCCAAGTACAGCTGAAGCTTCTTGTCTGCCTCCACCTCCATCTCCTCAGCAGTGGGCGGGTGTAGCACGTCTTCAAACATAAATGAGGTCACAATAGTGCGTCCACCAAACAAACGACCAGCAATCGCGCGTTGAGCTTCTGCTGCCTCATCAACAGATTCATACTCAACAAATACACGACCAAACCCACCGTGAATTGGGTGCACAAGTCTTTCAGTGTACTCCTCGCGTGCCCTAAGGTACTCTACTTTGGCCTGCTCGTACTGCGCTTCTTCGTCGACGTAATCCATGTCAAAATCATTCCTCCCGAGTGCCCCACCCTCCTCATTCTCTGTCTTAAGCGGTGGAGCACCGTCGCGAGGCACGTAGAGCGCCGCCGATGACGCACCACCAGCGCCCTGACTGAGCTTCTGGCGACGATCACGGCCACCCCCACCGCCACTTTTCTTAGACATGTTTATCCGGGATCCAAAGTAATTCTTAGGCGGCTTGGGTGGAATCGGAGGTGGAGCACGACGAGGGACAATGAGCGTCTTCACGCGACCGTACTTCTCCACCTCGCCGGAGATTTCGTCCACAAGCCGCTCGTACGTATCGTCGAGCACAAGCTCCTCCTCATCGAACAAGTTCAACAACACTAAGACACGAGTGGGGTAAATAGGAACGGTGCTGCCGTATAGCGTTGCAAGGTGAGGAAACGTCTTAGCAAAGTGCAGAACGACGTCAGGCAACTGTACGGCAAATTCCACCAATTCCTTCATGTGGTTCACCGGCTCCTCCGTCCTCTCAACGTCCTCGGCAAGCACAGGCACCAGTGCGCCAGCTACCTGACCATCCTTGGCCAGGAGGGATGCACCCGAGACTGGGTCATCGGGGTCAAGCGCGACGTCAATGTCGGCGTGCGTGCACACCACCTTCAGCCAGTCGTACAGGGGCATCAGCACCACCACGTTTGTTCCAAGTGTTTGGCCGTGAAGGTCGCCAACGAAATCGATCGCATCAGACTCCTTTTCAAATTCACCGTAGGCCATTCCCGCTTTCACGTCAAAAGCAAGAAGCGGCCCAAATTCCTCAAAAGCCATCCTCAACTTCTGCATTGAAAGCGTGGATGGAAACCCAAGCATGACAACCTTGCGGTTGTCGACACCTGCCAAGGCTTGGTAATCCCGTGGTCGACGAATTGTGATAGGGTACGATTGTCCGTCGGCAGCAATGAAAGTAAACCGCTCTGGATCACGCTGTGATTCCTCCACCAACTCCGTCACAAGATCTGCCAGATTGACCTCAAGAAAGGCAAATGGTTTCGACTTTGCACTGTTTACTGCAAGATCAATTACATGATCCACATCCACAATGGCGTCCGGTGGGATTTCACGACGCTCTATATCCGCCTTTGGACCTCCTTCCTCACGCAATATCTCAGTAAACCGATCCATCTCCTTCTGCACCTTCACACGACGCACCATGGGAATAATGGTAGTAAAGTAGTCCAACAACTCCTGCCGGGTGGTGCCTTGAGGAAAACAAGAGATATGCGCCCGACGTGCCTCGCGAGCACGCCGCTCTGCCTCTGGTGAAAGCTTTGGTGCCTGAAGAACAGCTAAGGCGCCTGTCGTCGTCATCAATGCTCCTTGTTGTCCATCCTCGGCTTCACCACCGGCGTTTGCGCCCGGCAACCCACCGCCACCACCACCACCACCATGACTACTACCGTCATTATTGGCGGCCCCCGGGGCACTGAGAAGACTCAACAAACTCTTTGGAATAACCGGAACAAAATCTGCCACAGAAGGTAACACCCTCGATGGAACTTCTGGCCTGGACACAGACTCCTCGTTCGCCTCTCTTTTTTCTCCCCCTTGCTGAGGTTGCTGCTGATACTGCTGAGCCTCGTTGGTGGTATCAACATTGGCTGGAGCTGCTGGTACTACCGGTGCTGGCTCCGGTGCAGCTGTTGGATCTGGTGTAGGCATCACAACGTCTCTTACAGATGTCACTGCGTCCTGATGCTGAAACAGCATCTGCTGCTGTTGTTGTTGAATGAGAGCCATTATCATCTCGGCAGGCAACGGTGCCGCTGTTCCACCGGCAGCTGTCGGCGTCTCAGGCTGTAGAAGCTCCCGCATATCTACTGCCTCAAAGCGTTTTCGACCACCACCGCCTCTTCTCGACATGCTAGAGGTAGATGACGACGACTCCAGTGATCGTGAACGTCTGCGTCCTCTGCCTTTCTTGGTCACCTCCTTGCTGCCTGACCGGCCCCTGCCCGTTCCGTGCCGACGTCGCCGCTGCTCCTCACTGTTTGAACGCCGCCTGCCCCGGTAGCGGTCACTGTCTCGCTCCTCGCTTGCACCACGCCGCCCGCTCTGCGGGGAACGTGAACGCCGTTTCCCGGCATAACGCCCGTAGCGTGTGGAATTCTTCGAGGCGCTGCCGCTGCTTTCGGCAACGCCATGCCTGTCAGAGACGATATCGCCGCGTCGGGCGTAGCGATCCCCGCGGCTGTCACGCCCCATTCTATATTTTTCTTCGCTTTTTCTTCTCGGTTCTTTTTATTTTATTTTTTTTCTTTTAAATCCCCGACTCGATGCCGCGATGGAAGAAAACTGCACGGTCACAAAATAAATAGCAAGAAAAGCGATAAAACAAAAACAAAGTTGGCGAGTCTCTACTGAAAAAATGCAGAGATGGAATCACTCTCGCACGAGTTGCAAGCCCCTGTTGAATCAATGGCGGTGAACAATGCCTGGGCGCGCAGAAATTCCAGCCAGGCCCATAACAATCCTCATAATGAAGAAAAAAAAGTAGTAGGTGAAGTCAACAATAAGAAAAAAAAAAACAACGACACGCGTTTCCCCTGCAATACCACTTCGTTTTCTCTTTCCCAAATTTTGTTGTTGCCTTTTCCGTCGTTTTGTAATGCGTGTTCTCGCATGGAATTTAGTCGATCATAGTAAGCTCCCTTTGTCTTTTGATAGATGTGGCTTGCTGGGGGTGATTTCAATAATATTTTTTTTTTAGATCAAGTCATTCCTCGCTCACTTGTCCGTGTTTCCCTTCGCCCCGAACCGTCCCCACCCCCCATGTTTCACTGAAGACGAAGATAGCATGCATACCGTCGCAGATACTCCTGCACAGCAGGAATAGGAACAGCCATGGAACGCTGCCGGCGCACGTGCTCCATACATACTTCAACAACTGATGTGGGTTTGTGTGCCGGCAAGTCTGTCTTCTTCACGTATTTGTCTACGTGAACTCCTCCTACATCTACGCATACATCTCCTACAGCCGCTGGTAGCAGTGGGGGTGTCATTGTCACCGATGTATCTGCGGCCATGGTATCAGCGGAGCTTGTAACTGGCTCTCGATGTCGAAGAACGGCAGAAAGATATGAAACGGTGGGTTGTTGCCGCTGTTTTTGTTCTTCTTCCCCCTCCTCACGCTTCGCTGTCACTGAAACACCAACTTCTCGCACAACCGGGAGTTTACTGTGTGACAAGAACACAAGCCAAAGTAGATACGCAATTGCTATTCCACTAGAGCGGTGCATCCCAGCCGAGCAATGCACAAGGGAGCAGCCACGAGGCGAGGGTGGCGACATGCCGTGAGATCCACACAGCGGTGTAGCATCAAAAGGGAAGAAGGGAGTACCGTGCAAAAAACGGAAGACGCCCTCCTGAAAGTGTTTAGAAAGATCATATGATTCCAGGTCCTCGGCGGGAAGAACCAGCTTGGCAATCAATCGTTTTGAGTACGGAAGCTCTGTGGTATAGACCGTGTACGGACCAATGGTTCTATATGGTTCCCAGACCAAGGGTGAGAGACACTTTCTGAAAAGCTCGTGAGCCAAATCCCGCTCTTCGCTGCAGACGAAGAGTAAATATGCCTCATCCACGCTTTGCAAGTTGCTCATTCCTGCATCTAATCCCTCCAATACAAGCCGACGCCAGCAATAAAGCGAATTTAAGGCCATATCCTTGCCATTCCCAATGGATCGGGGATCACGGACGTCACTCGAAGGTGGATTTGCATGACACTGCAGCACCCGCGTTATGCGAAGGACCTCAAGAAGCAGCGGTTGCGACACGGGCTCCCTCCCTGAAATATATACTTGGGCGCATAATGGTTTCCAATCCACATACTTGTTCTCATCCCCCTCCTTGTCACACTGGAAGGCGTCAACAAGAAGTGACTGTGCTGCACGCCGCTCCACCTCGTTCTCTCTCCCAATCACATGTCGACGCATAATCCCTTTGAACGCCGCAAGATGTTGACGCACAAAACAAATTGCACGATATTCCAGTGCAGTAAGTGAACGTGGTGGGCGACTATGCAGGGCATGTTGTTCTTGATATCTTAACATGGCACACACAACAATAAGAAAGCTTTGAAAGAATAACCGAAGAAAATCACGCATGGTAGCCGGAAAAGGTTGCTGCGCTTTCCTCTCCATCTCTTCCTCCAATGGCATGGTGGCCCGCGAAGCAGTTTCATTGGCAGTGGGAACAGTACCAACAAATGTTTCGAAAACAGCGGCATCATGAGGACCGTCGCGTGGTTCAAGACGGCGATGTGGTGTGTGAAGCATGTCAAACTCTTCCTCCTCCGTCAGGTACGTATCATACGCCTCTTCCGCCGCTCTGACTGCGTCGGCGTCGTATGGCATCTGTGAGCAAGCGCCTTCCTTCTCTCTGCTGCCTTTATTGAGCCCTGTGCTCTTCACCGCCACCACTTCTTCTTCTTCATCCTCCTCGGTCTCACCATCGTATTCCGCCGGGCCTTCGTACAGGTAAGTTGAGTAGACGCGTAACTGTGTTGCGCGACCACGTCCAATTTTTCGCCGCTTGCTGCGACGGCTGTGATGACCGCCGGAAGTATAGTTTTTGTTTCTCGGTCGCGCCCGTGTCGTTGAAGTGGCTGTCAAAAGCGCCTCCTCAAGAGTTGGAAACACCGCCTTGGCGAGTGTGGCGACATGCGTTTCCTCCGTCGCAGATACCGCCTGTTGCTGCCAAGAATATGACGGATTGTTGTGAATGCCGTGGGTGTGAAGCGGATTCTCCGCCTTGGCTAGCAACACCTCCAGAAGATCCACATTCCATGTCATGGCAGCGAAAAGAAACGTGACATCCTCCTCGTTGAGCAACAGACTGCAGGTGTGGCGGGGATCCGTGTCAATGCATGCGGCACCATGAGACTCATGAAAAGACGCTGCTATGGATGCAGCCGTTGTTTTCGCTGTGGGAGGCAAAGATGGATAATACGCTCTACACCTCAGCTTTCCAGCTGCGGCAAGCGAAGGGATCAGTAGGTCCCCAGCCCCCGCCGCGCCTGCCTCGCGTGTGGTGAAAAGCTCCGTCATGAGAAGAGTGAATGCAATCAACGATAAAGTCTCTTTTTAGGTGCTGCTGCTGCTTTGCGTGCGTGTGTGTCACCCTCAAACTCTTCCTTCTCCACCTCTGACCCTCCCTTCATGCAAGAAATTGTTATACATAGCGCACGTTGCCGCAAGAGCACATAAATGTGTGGTGCAGCCGTGTCACACGGCGAAGATAGCGCAGAACAGGAGAAGGAGCAATGCATAAAGTAGAACGCCAAACACGCGCAGTCCCGACGAGAACGCAAGGCAACAGGCACGCAACAACAACAACAACAAACAAAAAAAAAAACTAATCGCACAGCACAGAAGAACTGGGGGAGAACAAAACAGCACGGCTTTCGCCTTGACGAGGTCTCTACCCAGCACCCAAAAAGCTAGTATAATACAGTACAATAAAAAAAAAGACGTTCCAGGAACTTTCTCGCTCTCTCACACAGATGCACACCAACACATACCAAATAATAATGAGTCAAAAAAACAATTAAATATAAAAAGAAAAACAGTTACAAACTCACTCACACGCTCACATACTGCCGACAAAAAAAAAAAAACAACAACAACAACAACAACAACAACTCGGAAAAAAAAGAACACATCGGACCTTTCGAGCCCTCCACAATGAACAGCATCGCAATTGAGATGTGTGGAAGTCAAGAAAAAAAGAAGGAAAAAGAAGAAACCACAAAGGCTATCCATACGACGTCCTCATGCACGAGGGACAACCCTTGCAGAGTGCTGTTGATGCTGTTGTTGCCTGTGTTGGTTTTGCCTGTAATTCGCTGCGGCACCTGCATTGCTTTTAGCGTTATGAATCAGCCACTTATTCAACATAATATCGTCGTAAATAACTAGACATATCAAAGGCATGTAAGCGTAGACGGTCCAGTGCCCATGACCCTCTCGCAGCAGCTTGCGCAGGTAGTAGACTTGCCAGGTCCAGTTGGTGGCACAACATAAAAAGTACACCACCACGGCGACAAATGAGAGTACACGTGCAACGTTGGGCGATACGCCAAGAAAGCGCGACGCGAGTAGCACGTTAACGCAGTACGCAAACGTCGAAAAGGCTGCATAGACAACAACACAGCGGCAGATGTTTTCCTGCGAGTAATCATTCATGGTGCTAAAAAAGTTAAACAGCAACACACACAGATGGTGTATCCACGTAGACCAACTCATCTTATTCACCACAATCATAGAAACAAAGTCTGGAATAGTGTAAATGCAACCCAGATTACGAAGTGTATTGGTGTCCCACACGTCAAACATAATGATATTCCCAAGATGTGAAATAGCAAAAGGAACCAGTGAGACAAGAATTCCCGCTTTTATGAGATTGGCAATGGTGTAAAACTTTTTATCATGAGATATCTGAGAAAAAGAGAGTGAGTAACGCTCTAAAAAATAGTACGTCATATAGTAGGTCGAGAATATAATATATGTCCCAATCACAAATAGGCCAAGTTGATCACGAGTCTCAAGAACGTGATACTGCAGAAACTGTACCACCATCCAGTTCATTGCCGCCACGCAGCAGGAGACAACGAGAGCAGGACGGTTATCCAATGTCGCCTCCCATGGATAATTCCTCTCCCCAACGTACGCGCGCACAAAAGATGTAGGGCTAAATGTTGGTAATGCTGGAAAAAGTGATGCATCAGTCTTCCCACTTGGAGAGGTTTCATCTTGAGGTCCGTTTATATACTGTCGTTGTCGTTTTTGCTTTTGTTGAGAATGCCGCTCTTGAAACTGTGGGTGCTCCCACGCTTGCCGAAAATCCACCCTGGGTGTCCCAGTCCTATATCGTAAGGTTGCATTGGAACGCAACTTAGTCCCCAAGCACAAAGACAACGGTTGTTCAGGTGGATGATGACCCTGCTTCTGGTGGTAAGGGCGATGGTGTCGCCGCTCATGCAATGTGGAGATCCCTTCACTTTGAAACATAACATGTGGCATGCCCGCATCAAGGTTTGAGTGGACTGATTGCAAGGCATCGTACTCACTCGCATGTATTCCTTTTTCAACTGGGACGTGTTGAACGTGGGGTTCCATGCTCTCATACTCCCTCACATTTTGGTTCCCATAATCCACGAAGCCGTCGCTCTCCATGGTCAGTGTGCTAAGTCCCTGACAGCAGGGGTAGTGTACGTGATGCATTAGTCGATTTTCGTCAGTGCTCACAGTGGTGTTGGACATTGTTCCATCGCCAAGGGGTGCGAGACGATGCAAATTGTCATGCCCCAGTAGTAGTTCCCTACTCCCGAATGAATTGTAATTCGCTACTGCCTTCGGGACGTCATCATCATTGACATCATTCCTCTCTGATACCAAGCTCCTCGTTAATCGCACCATTGCAGGTCTTTCTGAGATCCCGCCTTCCTGCAAACCAGCGAAACTTTCACCATCACCGCAGCGGTGTTCGTCGGACATCCGTCGCGCTGTTTTTGGTGGCGGCACGCTTCTGATAAAATAATTAACACCCTTGCAATTAGAAAACAATGCCTCATGCCTGCAGTAGCGATTAATATCACTCATGTCACTCCCATTCTCAACCTCCTCTGAATCCGTGTCACTCGCCTCGCCCACATTTCCACCTCCGGAAGAGCTACTAGAAACAGGTTCGGCGACACTGCTGCAACTCTTGTCCGGCACCCGTGATGGGCACGTGGTGCTAGTAAGGAGAACTTTAGCAGCAGAAGTGCATGGCAAACTAGCGTCCTTGTCTTCAGAACCTCTCTGCGACTCGCTGAAATCCACTTTTTCTACTCGGTTATCCCACTGCATCCCTCCTCCCCACTTTTTGGCGTGACCCTTTTTTCCACCGTTTTTTTTCTTTGACGCTTTGTTTTTTACTCACCGCCGGTCCAACTGGGGCCCTAACCCACCCCCCCCCGCAGAGACACACGTGCAGAAAACAAAACAAAGAGCTGAAAAACAACCTCTTAGCTCCCTCTTCAGGCACAGTGGCACAAAAAAAAAAAAAACTAGCGGGGTGAAAAAAAGCAAAACTATGCAGCGGTGGAGACACGACAAGCAAATAACGGTGCTGCGTCTCACGACTGAAGGGAGAGAAAAGAGGGGGGTGGGAAAGAGGTGGCTGACCGTCAATCGGAGCGCCGGTTGAAATTCTACTAACATCTTACTGAAAGTAAAAAAAGAAGGCACGCACACACACGTAAACACAAAACAACAAAAAGGGTCCGGATAAATGAACAAAAAAAATTTTTTTTGCCGCTGAATCGCAACGCGCCAGACCGTGAACAAATAAAGCAAAAAAAAAAGCCGCGCAAACATTCAGTTGCTTTTTCCTCAGCTTCTTTTTTTTGCTAAATTTCACTCCACCACTTCTGGTTTCCTTCCAGCTCCCCTCCATCTACACTTACGCGTATGCATGTGTGTTTATCCAGATTTGTGATGCCAAGCGTGTACATTAGACCAACATCTTTTCTTCAATGCTACGCAACACAAGGGTCACTCAGTACCGAGAGAATAGACAATGGCGTGTTTGAAGGGGAAACAGCTACTGCACCACTCCAACGACGTCCCGCGCGACCAAGCAAGAAGGCAACAATATTCAACAATGCACGTTTATACTCCGCATATATGCAGCGATAGTTACCCTTATTCATTGCATGCGGCACAACCGTGCCGTCCTCCTCGGGTGGTGCCACTCCTTCTGTGACGCCTTCTGGAGGAATCCAGGGGGCGGCAGAGGAGAGCGTCGGAGGAAAAATGCTGACAAGGCCACCTTCGCTACTTGGTGCCGTGGGGTTCGCCAATTCTACGCGTGTTGCACCTGTGGCCGCGGCCACCCATTGCCGCACAGCCACCCATGTCATCATGGTGGCGAAACAAAAACTATACTGCAGCAGCCACACGCCGAGGGAGTTCGCCGCAGTTGGGAATACGTGCCGAATCCACGAAAACCAAGGGCCATAGGAAAGCGCAGCAAAACCCGCTTCATCGCGACACGGCAGTGCGTGAATAAGTAGGTTCCACAGTGACCCAACAACCCACCCAAAAAAGGATGAGTGTTTGGGGCACTGCAGCAACTCGCTTGTCTGTTCCCAGGACCAAAAAAATATAAGCCACTGAAAACATGCCAAGCTGGTGACAAAAATAAAGAACCAGCCATGATTACTCTCCGCAATTGGACAGTCAAGAAGGATGCTGTAGCCATCAAAGCGCCGCAAGAATATGTCGCGTTCGTAACAGTAAAAGGTACGGAGTGGAATCGACATGTGCCTCTCCATGGAAAGGATACGAGGGTGCAACCAGCGGTAGGCGCGTTGCCTCATAATTGGCCACACAGGAGAGGTATCCAGTGACGACTCAGGCGGCTCATGCGTAGAACGCATGGAAAGCAGTTTGCAGAGCATGCCACTCAACGCCACGAGACAAAACAAAGACAGTAGTACAAATTGCTCCAGCTCAACCTTCTTATGAAAGAACAGATTCAATAATGTATTTTCTTTGGGTTGGTGAGCACGTTCAAGGGCGTGTCTCATAAGTGCGGTTTCATCAGGAAGATAGTACGTGACTATCGGTATAAGACCCATCTTCGTCCACGCGTATTGCTGCAGCAGCAAAAACGTCGCTAATGCGAAGAGTAAAGCCGCATCACGGTTTCTGAAGAGCCAAAAGCCACGCGCAGATTCACCAAAGCTACTCGCAATGCCCAACTTTTGTACGTGAGAAAGCTCTGGTTTTCCTCCCTGCACAGGTAATCCAAAGAGAAGCACCCAGAGCGAATTTCGAAAGAAAAAGAAAGCCACGATGGCGTGGCTAATCAAGGGGGGCATAAACTTTAAAATTAAGTACCCAAGCAGCACATAGAAAAAACCAAAGAGTGAAATAGCCAAAAAAATTGGCTCGTGAAGCATCATGCTCATTGTACCACGTCGCCGATTCTGACGCACATCAGCGTACCCGCTTTCCGAAGTAATACTCTGCAAAGAGTCGCCGTTGAGCGAGGCAGTAATGCCACAGCCCTGCACCGCAGGGTTTTTCGTCAGCACGTACACCACCTCTCGATGATTTCTAAAACATGCATACTGTATTGCCGTGTAATTGTCTACATCTGCGGCACCTGTATGAGCACCCAGTGAGACAAGGTACTCCACAACCACAGCGTAGCCTTCGCGAGCCGCCCAGATAAGCGGGGTGCGTCCATTGTTGTCACACGCATTTAAACCAACGTGGCACTTTTCGACAAGGTACTGACAAATTGCCAGAGCATTCGTGTATGCTGCCCAGTGCAACAAGGAATGACCTTCCACATCCCGTTCTTCCGGGTCAAGCGGATAACATTCGCATAGCATTAGTAATAATGGAAGGTTGTTTGCTTGGACAGCCAAAAAGTATGCACTGTACCCTTGATAATCTTTTTGAAGAGGGTCAGCGCCATGATCCAAAAGTAAACGTGTCACGTCGTATTGAACACCTGTCACTGCCCAGTGAAGCGCCGTGTGGCCTAATCTATTAGACTCATTGAGCTTCACACCCTGGTCAAGCAGAAATTTCACAACGCCCAAATTACCACGGAGTGCGCACCACATAAGCAGTGTCGCGTCTCCTCCAAACTCGGCAGGACGTTGATGTATATCTTGGCCCTGTGCCCAGAATTTGATGACATGTGCAAGACTGCCATAAATGCAGGCCTCTCCAATATTTGCGGGTGAGCTGCGTCTCTGATGCTCAATCGCCAACAGTGTGGGATCATATGGCTGCCAGGGCTTATACAGGCTCCCATCCATGTAGGGAAGGTATCTAGGACGCTCCTGGCGATAGTACAAGTCGCACCCAGGAAAGTACACATCAAGACCTAGCTTCCCGTCCACGGTGCTGACGGCTTCCATCTAGCCACGTCTCCACCACTACGACTCCTGATACTTATGGCTAGTTTGCCTTGGCCAGTCTCTACGGCCTCCTTGGAAAAAAAAAGAGGTGCGTGTCCTAATTCCTATAAAGTTCAGCTCAATTGTTGTGTTGCAAAAACCGAGGCCTTCAGTGAAATGTTTTTTTGCCGAATGCAGAACTAATATACGCACAGTAATTTAAAAAAGAAGAAAGGAAAAAAAAAAGAAGGAGGCACAACAAAGACAACATAGGTGCGACACCCAACTCCCCTCCTCCTCCTCCTCATCATCATCATCATCATCATCATCATCATCATCATCATCATCCCGTTCCATGCCTTAAATATCTTCTCCAGGTGGTGTCAAACACCCAAACAGATCAATAAATAACAACCATAGCATGCATAATATGTTCAATTGCACGCCTGCATCACTCTCCTTCTCATTCGCAAGTTGCATCCTCCTTTCCACCGTTACCCTACGAGTAAATAAACACGTTTATTCCTTTATGCACTTAATCCATACACACGCACATACACATATCTATATTTCACTGGGTATCTAAAAACAAAGACACACACGCACTAACACACATAGAGAAAGAAAGAAAAATATAATATGATCACAAAC
>NW_021705847.1:48427-53903 GCF_003719475.1 Trypanosoma rangeli
CCCCCCTCCCTCCTCCTCCTCCTCCTCCTCCTCCTCATCCTCCTCATCCTGTTCCATGCCTTAAATGTCTTCTCCAGGTGGTGTCAAACACCCAAACAGATCAATAAATAACAACCATAGCATGCATAATATGTTCAATTGCACGCCTGCATCACTTTCCTTCTCATTCGCAAGTTGCATCCTCCTTTCCACCGTTACCCTACGAGTAAATAAACACGTTTATTCCTTTATGCACTTAATCCATACACACGCACATACACATATCTATATTTCACTGGGTATCTAAAAACAAAGACACACACGCACTAACACACATAGAGAAAGAAAGAAAAATATAATATGATCACAAACGAGGGTATTAAACTAACTCGTAAACTCCGCCCCCAACAGCCTTATCGTAGCAACTGGGAAACGAAAGAGTTGAAACTCCATGGGTGCTTCTGAGGTGTGACAAAGTAAAACAAAGTTACTTACAGTGTTGTGCCCAACTAATGACTTCCTTTGGATTCTTCAGGCGCGACGCATACCGCCTGGGATCCTCCTTCACGGAGTCCGCGAGATGTGCAAGGGCGCGCTGCGTGTATTCGTTCCCAAGTGCGTCGTACAGGCGGAGCTTCTCTTCCGAGCTAAGTACTCGTGAACCGCCAATAAAGCCCTCGACGCAGAGAGGCTGCGCGTAAGCCACTTCGCGCCGCGCAAAGCTGGGAAAACTCTCCTGTGGCTCGTTTTCTCGGTTCTCTAACCCGTACGATCGCGAGCACCACAAGACGAAACGGAACAGCCTGGACGGGTAGAAGACAAACGCCATCAATAGAAACAAAAATGTTGCCTCACGGTTCTGCATCGCGGCACATGTGATGACCCCAACTTGGATCCACCGCAACGTCCATCGCGTCAGCGAAAAAAGGTAACTCGACCAAAAGAACTTCGCGAAGAAGCCACAGGCCAGACCTATCAGAAGAAGTACACACGTGGGGTTGAAAAGTAGGCCTGACTTATCATAGTAGTTAAAATAGGCGTACAGAAAAGCGGCGTACGCACTCAAAAGACTTTCGGCAAGCGCAGAGAAACCACCCATCGTGGCAAGTGCTAACAAACCAATTTTACCCAGTGTCATATTCTGCAGCTTCCGAAACATAAATATGAGCAAAAATCCAACCAAAACAATGATTCCGCCTACTCCAGCAAGTAATACTTGAAAAGCTGGAACATCTTCTACCCAGGGTTGCAAGAACCAGATCAGGCACAGAAGAAGTATACACTTTAACCAAAAGGTATCAAACACGAGGACTTCCTCTACATGCAGAGAAAGCTCTTTATTATGGACCGGTGCCAGACGCAGGCAGACTGGAGTCGCGACAGGTAATTGAACCTCGTAAACAAACTGGGGCCGACCTTCTGTTCCACGCAAGAGTGTTTCGGTTGATGCCATGGGCCGAGTGCCCAGCCATGCTGCCACCCAAGAAGGCAACCACAAGCTATTTCTACTGTTTGGACCAAGTTCCTCAAAAACATACATCATTTCCCCTTCGGTCGCTGTCAAAATCCCGGAAGACGCCTCGCCATTATCACGAGCCATATTGCTAATAGTATTGGCATAGCCAATGCCACCAAAGAAAACGGAAAGCAAGACGCCAATGCCACCATTGTTGATCATCCTAGAAATAAACGATGATCTTTTGGAAACACTTCGGTAGGTTTCGAGCACGTTATCAAAGTTGCAGCTAAGCCAAAACTCTCTAGTAGACGCATTCTCTCTTTCTTCTACCAGCTCCGCTGTGGGTGCAAAAGAAGTGGCGCGAATGTGGTCAAAAACCGCCCAACTAAGGAGTTGGTTGCGACTTGTCATTCCACCTGCAGAGACATTTATTTCAAAAGCAACTCTGAGCTGACGCTGAAAGAAAAGCCTCTCCACAGCAACTGGATCCGCCCATGGATAGGCACAAAGTCGAGATACAAATTGCGGTATACGAAGGAAAAAAGATGCAACCCGATTCTTCCCTGACTCCGTTGCCACTGATGAAGTATGCGGCGCAGCAAGACGCACTGGGTCCCGCAGGGGGCTTAAAAATCGCCCCTGTGGTGAGCCCAGTAGAGCCACTACGGCCGCCCCGGAGTGAAGCAGACATGTGGCGTTGGTGTTCCCATTTGTCACTTCTGGGATTGTGGTGTTAGGTGCGGCTGCGCCTTGTGCTTGTAAACGAAACAGCCCCACTTCACGACAATCCAGCATCGGCTCCGCAGCTCCCAGGGAACATGCAAACAAAAAAAGAAGCAGCTGTGTCAGAAGAAGCCAAGGAAAACATAATGCCACTTTATAACTACTAGGAAGCCGCATTGTTGCAAGGAATCGAGTACAAAAAGGAAGCAACGCTTCGCGTTCCCCTCTCTCCTCAAGACCTAAGCGGACACAACGCGAAGAAAAGGAAAAGAAGGAAGAAAAAAAAAAGCTCCTAAAGCAAAAGGAAGTAAACACACGCAGAAAGACAGTAATATTTACAAAAAAAAAGGGTTATTAGCAGACCCTTAAACGGAGCAGCAGGAGAGACGCCAAAACAACGCTTCCTTGCTCCATAGAGTTAAATTCAATCTAAATGCTTCATACACAGGCCAACACTCACACGCATGTAATGCGTGTATAAGAAAAAAAAAAACTGTATCCCGCGCCCTTCTGCTTTGTCTAATCCTTAACTTCTTTCGCGGCACCCCCATTTCTTTCCAAGCCTTCTGTTTTACCTCCTTTCCTTCCTTACGTATCCCCCTTCAGCAAGAACGACTAGGGAAGCAAACGCATAAACAAATGCCACAAAAAAAAAAAGAATCAAAAAAAAAAAATTAAATTCATTACATCGACGCCTTGAGGCGCGAAACCTCAGCATTACTGCTTTAATTTCCTTTCAAACTGGGTCGGAGGGCCACCAAGAGGTCCACATATTTCCTTTGCCGCCTCTGTGTGTTCCTCGATTTCCAAGCCCCACCCGCCCCCTCACGCCGTCAGCCCCCTATTCCTTGCAGCAGACATGAAAGCTGGAACAGCGTGGAGACTTCCGCCTGTGAACGCCACAATGAGATGAGTCGAGAAGAGGCAGCAGCGGGGAAAGAAGGCAAACAAACAAAAGAAAAAGCCTGCGCACAGAGGCGCTGCGTGCGTCGCCGCGCAAGTTCCTTCGCGGCGAACAGAAGATAAATAAATTTAAACAATCGCGGAGAGCCAACTGGCGGTGGAGGCGGCGCACACCCCACACACCACGTCACGAATACAATTCAGAAGAATAAAAACGAGAGAACAAAGGAAAAAGAAAAAAAAAACTCGGATGGCCATTCGTGGTTTGTACCGCAGCCTAATACCACGTGGCACAAACAACAAACAACAAATCAAAAAAAAAAATGTACCACAACAATCTCTTCCTTCTGCTTCACATTTCAAAAAAAAAAAAAAACACGTCACCGTTTTGTTGCATTCTATAGTTACGCAATACACGCAGAGGAGGAGGAAAGACAAGGCGTGAAAATACAAAAAGGAAACCCACCAATCCAGCACACAAACAACAAAACAAAGAGGAAGAAAAGAGTGGATAACAACATTGCCCACAACATCCTCTACTTCCTTACCTTGTTGCTGTTGGTTTGCCATTTCCATTGCAAACAGTAACCACGCCCCATTCACCTCAAGCAGCAACAAAAAAGATTTCTTCCCTCTCGCCATTTCTGTGTAACAAAAATATATTTTCCTTCATCCTCTCCAGCACGCCTCTCATTCTGCACAGGATGTCAGCCACCACCTCCGCCCAGATTTACTCTCGGAAGGGCGGCTACTCCACCTTTAAAGTGAGAGCTACTAGCCTCAACACATATTTGCACACCAACACCAACTGGGCTGTTAAATGCAAATAGGCCAATATTTTTCCGGCATGGCTTCAGTGGCGGGAAGCACGTTTCACACAATATATGAAACCCACAAAACACACAGACAAGGGCACTCAGAAGAAAAAAAACATACAAGAAACACAATGCTATAAGTAAATAAACATTAATATTTGTAGACATCTAAGAACGGAGAAACAAGGAGACATGTGCGTGCGGTAAATCTTTCTGTTCGCTGAAATATCGACACAAGCCCCAAGTCACAAAAGAAACCATAACGTGGACGATTTCTGTTTCCGTTTTTTTTTTCTTAGAGAAGGGCGCCTTCTTGTCAAGCATTAATTTTTATTAATATTATTATTAATTCTATATGTATGTATCAACAAGCTTCCTCTGGCAGAAGCCTTGCAACTTTTAAAAAGCGGGCGGGAAAAATTCTGTAAGGGTTGGGCATTCCCACGAAACATACCGGCATGGAAACCCCCCCCACGAAAAAAAATCTGGTGCGCAGTACGATAACCACACGAATTTTCCATCCACAGCAGGCACCTCCCACCCTCGCTTCCTCAACCCACATACACACGCACACACAAGCCACAGAGACCATGGGGGGGTGGGGGGGGGAACAGTTCCTTTTTTATTCATTGTTTGAGCGGCATAGAAAAGTGTAATCAAACAAGAAAAAAAGTCTTCAACCCTCACATTCATTCAAACGAACACACACACACACACACCGCCCTGAAGCAAGTAAGAACCAGAACCACCCTCACAAAAGAAGCAGTATGAAACACATGCGACATCCCAGTAATAGTGGGGGAATGACCGTGCCCCAACGGCACTTCGCTGGGCGCGGTGGGAAAGTCATACAAGCACGCGTGTACGTGTCTCTCTCACTTCAAGACGGCACGCTGTGCGCGAGGGCATTGACACCCATAAGTCGTATCGTCGCGAGCTGTTAAACGTTAGGTGTAACGCAACAAAACAGCAGCAGCAGTTCAAAATTGTCACGGAACCCAAAAAAAAAGCAAAAAAAAAAATCTGCAGAGAGCAAAGACAAAGTCGTATCAATGGCGGCTCGGAGGCAAAAAATCAAAATACAAAATACAAGAAGGCAAAAAAAAAAAAAATAGCCCTAAGGAATATTTTTTTTTTTGTTCGTCATTCATCTCTCTATCGCGCCGCGTAGAACAAGCACTCATCATTCCCATTCTCTCTACCTCTCTTCTTTTCAGGTACACCAAACACGAGGCGCCAGAGATCCCTTCATAACTCTTTCTTCTTGGTACAACGAGAAAAACAAAGGACCGCAGACAAACGCGGCAAAAAGCCTCTCACGCCAAAAGAACGGGGAAAGATATATGGAAAAAAAAAAGCAATCAGCAAAAAACAACCAAAAAAAAATGGGAGTTGGGACCCCCGGAGATGTGTGGACATGAACACCCGCATTTATGGAGTGCAGTGTCTTTACAATTTCCCTTCCCCGACTCCAAGATCAATAAACGAAATGCGTGCCCACAGCAGAAGTATGTATGCACACAAATAAATGGGCATATGTCTATTTGCATCCATATATATATATATATATATATATATATATATATATATATATATA
>NW_021705844.1:0-22347 GCF_003719475.1 Trypanosoma rangeli
AATATTGTGTGTCTGCGTGCACAGTCTTCGTGTCCGCGTGATATAACTACGAAAGTCTCGCAAACAGGCGAAGCAAAAACAAAAACAAAAAACACCGCACCGCGGTCCTACACGCACAAAAGTGAGAAGACGGATGAAACAACGGTAAGCACACAGTTAACACAAGGTCAAAAAGTAAAAACAAAACAAATAAAAAAAATGTCCAAGAGAGGCACTCACAATTGCCCACAGCATAGCAAGCAGGAAATGTAAAATAAAATAAAAATCACTCACCACTCGCCAACCAAAAAGAAAAAAAAAAAACTCTGCGTTACGCCCGCAACCCCACCAACACAGTCACCACAAGTATGAGTCAGCTACAGCCAACAACAATAACGATACGAACATTTCATTCACCAGCAATGGCCCCAATACGGCGGAGAGAACGCCAGCAACTTATCTTGCCAACGCAGAAACAAAAGAAAAAAAAATTAAACACACAACTGAGGTGGGCTACAAATAAACAGCCCCACCACTCAGCTAACCGCCACGCATGATGGGTCCATAGACTGAGAAACAAACACCTCCGCCTCGTGAGAGCAGAATAAAAAACACACACACTAATCTGTAATTATGAGCGCCCTCCCTATTCTTTCCTTTGTCATCTTCTGTAAAGTACAAACACGCAAACGCAAATGCATCGCCCGCCCACACTCCACTCCCGCACCACATGCTTATTTCCTACTGGCATGCGCGTTCTTCCTCATCGCCATGCATCCACACCGGTTTCAATGTCACGGATCTCCTGCTGCACCATTTCATCCACCAGTTCCTGGAAACTGTACGTGGCCTTCCAGCCAAGGTCCTTCTCGGCCTTGCTGGGGTTGCCCAGCAGCGTCTCCACCTCCACAGGGCGGAAGTAGCGCGGGTCCACGCGAATGAGCGGCACCTTTTTCGGGTCCGCCATGTCGTACGCAACCTCGTCCAAGCCACTGCCGGACCACTCCAGTGTGTAGCCAAGCTTCTCAAAGACCAAGTTGCAAAACTCCTTTACGCTGTGCTGCTCGCCCGTCGCCAGCACCCAGTCGTCGGGATTCTTCGCCTGCAGCATCAGCCACATGCCGTACACGTAGTCCTTCGCGTGTCCCCAGTCACGCAGCGCATTCACGTTTCCGAGGAGCAGCTCCTCCTGCAAGCCTTTCCTGATGCGCACCGCAGCACGCACAATCTTCTTCGTCACGAACGTCGCGCCACGGCGTGGGGACTCGTGGTTGAACAGGATACCATTGCATGCAAACAAACCGTAGGACTCACGGTAATTCACAGTTATCCAAAAGGCGTAGAGCTTCGCCACAGCGTAAGGACTACGCGGGTAGAAGGGTGTCTTTTCTGTCTGCGGCACCTCCTGCACCTTGCCGTAGAGCTCGCTGGTGCTCGCCTGGTAGAAGCGGCACGTCTCCAGCAGGTTGTTGGCACGAATGGACTCAAGAAGCTTCAGCGTACCAATGCCGTCCGTCTGCCCCGTGTACTCGGGTGTGTCGAAGGACACCTTAACGTGCGACTGTGCGGCAAGGTTGTACACCTCGTCGGGCCGCAGCTGCGCAACGAGGCGGTGCAGCATCGTCCCGTCTGTCATGTCACCGTAGTGGAGCGTGAGATGTTCATTGCGGTAGATGCGGTCAATACGGCCCGTGTTGAAGGAAGAAGACCGCCGGATGACGCCGTGCACCTCGTAGCCCTTCTCGAGAAGCAGCTCCGCAAGGTATGACCCGTCCTGCCCAGTGATACCAGTGATCATGGCAACACGCCGCTTGGCCGCGGATGCCATCGCCTCCCCCACAGAGAATCACACTCCCACAACTTCGCTCACTCCCGCAATTTGTGTACGCGGCACCCTAAAGCACACAGGAGGCAAATGAAAGCAGAAAAAATCTCATTGAGTGCACAGACGATGTCAGCAGTGACAAACCCCACCACACGCCCATGCGCACGCGTGGCAAAGGAGCTACACGGGACAACACCAGGCGTCTCCTTCCTTCTCAGGCAAACACTCACGCAGGTATACTCAGAGAGCAATAGAACATTAATACGTGGATCTTGCGTGCAACCTTTTAAAATAATGTGCAGAGAAAAAAAAGCGTGAGAAAAACAAACGTGACACATGCCGTCCATCTCCCGAATCCACAGCATCCGATGGCATCCACACGCAGTGGTAAAAAAAGAAAAAGAAAAATAAAGATATCCTTGCAGACGAATATGAAGGACTATAAGAGACTGGGAGAGAAAATGGAAAAACACTTAAAAAAAAAGAAATTGATTATACTAGGAATGCATGTATAGAAATATACATGTACTGATACATAATATACCTACACATATAGCGGAACTCAAGTAAAATTATATGAAATGAAGGAAGATAAAAAGACGAATAAATGGTTTAACCACTGCACTTCTCAGTTTCAATTTGTTTTTGTTTTGTTTTTCATTCTCTGTGCATGCTTGTGCTAAGCTATAAACGGAAAATCATCTTATTCGAGGATATTCTAGGACTCCAAATACCAAACATATACTGTCAGCCAAACAGTTGTTGTAAAGATACAGGAGGTATACATGAAAAGAAGTAGTTTCGTAAACTCCTTCACTTTGTATGAATACATGGAGCATATGCTAGACGTGTTTACTGCCGTTGGGGCAGAAGTTAGTATTAGCATCACCAACACAAACGGTTTGTCATATGGCATCAGACCACATACCAAGAGAAGGTGAATGATGCCAAAGCAAATAAAGGGAATAAAAAAAAGACGAAGAGCAATAACTCCCACCATAAAGCGTACGGGAAGTTTTGTCGAACCATCATCCTCTGCAGTGACATTGACGCCGAGTAACAAAAGTTGCAGCGGCACAGCGCCGGGAGCCAGCAGAGCAATTCCACCCATTATCATTTCCCCCACAGGGTTCTTTAGCAGCAGATAAAAAGGCGGAACAAGAGCAATCAGCAATCCCAAAAAACTGGCAACCAGTTGCTCTGTGAGCAGGTACGGGAGCTGCACGCGTATGTACTTCATCCACGTTAAATCCGTCGTCGACATTGTTTTCGGCCACAGTGATACTGGTGCGGAGTCTGGGTGCGAGGTAGGCTGGTAGTCTTCATAACCCCAGCACTCTTCCAAAGCTCCTTCCGCTTCTTTCGCAGCGTCATTCCTCTCAGATATTGACGCAGCAGCAGCAGCAGCGGTGACGGCGTTCTCCTCCTCCAAGGCCTTGGCGCACTTCTCAACAATCATTGTGCCAACCGACCAGAGAAATATGGAGTGCAGCACGTTGAAAAGAAACACATATGACTCAGCCTTACTTTTATTCTCCCTAGTCCACCACGAGATTTTGAGATTGAGCGTAATCCCCAAACCGTAAGATACAATGCTTTGAAACGTGCACGCCAGCTGAAGCATGCCATAAAACTCTGCAGGAATAAACGAGCGGAAGGCAAAAGCCGAAAAAAAACCAAGTGTCATTGGGATAAGCGGCAATATGCCTGCCCAGTAATACTTATAAATCATCTCCCACGAGAGATCCATTGCCAGTTGTGAAAAAAGAAGACACGGCAGAAATATTTTAACACAAATATGACTGAGCGTCTTGAGCGATTCTTCCTTGGCGGTGAAGTGCCGCGAGGCCCACATGCCCACCAACTCGACAAAGATCACCTTTCCAACAGTGACTGCGGAAGATATAAGGCGGTCCATATTTACTTCTTCATATATATATATATATATATATGAAATAATATTACCACAAACTCTTCACTGTATAGATAATACCTTAAACTATACTTTGCCTATAACATTGTAGAAGAAATCCAATATCCCCAAACACGAAGGAACAACAATGCAAAGAAGAGATATGTATTCTCCTACGAGAGAGCACGGTGCCCAAGCAGACAAACAAAGAAGCAAAGCTTTAAAGAAAAAAAAAAACATGACTCCTGCTCCGTACTACTCTGAGCCCTTTGCTTCTCAGTGATTAAAACGTTAAATGAGTCCAACCGTCTTACACATGTAGGTTCACCATGCGTCACACAAAACAAAAAACAAACTCACTCATACACAAAAACTTTGAAAGTAACTTTTTTCATCTCTCAGTCACACATACACAAACATTTTACGCAACAATCGAAGCAACTCAGGGAAGGAGAGACGATGCATTACAACATCACGCTTAATCACAATGAGGCTTTCACTCACCAAGGTACCATATGTAAAATGCGAGCCACAGTGCCGTGGTTGCAACGGCCGAAACGTACATTATGAATATCATCTGCGCATATGGTCTTGCCTTGTATGCATGCATGGAGCAAATAAGAGAGGAATTTATGGCGGAAGGGGCACACGATCCCAATAATATTACAAGTAAAAAAGTTCGATCCGACGGAATAACGTCTCTCTTGTAAAGGAAATGAATTATTACAAAGCAGACCATCGGAATTAGAATAAGGCGCAGAACCACCGTCAGGATTGCAAAAAGCAACGACTGAGAAACGGGAAAGCAATCAATGTATTCCTTCGGTGTATCAGCAACCATTTCCCCTTCACTTAGAGATTCCCCATCATCTTCATTTGCTGTTGTTTCAATCCTATTATCATTAGAAGAACGATTGCATGCAGCTGCAACGGTGCAACCAAGTATGAGAAGCTGAAGTGGTATGGTTCCCGCCCCAATTAATTTCATTCCACCAATAAGCGCCTCGCCCTGGGGCGACTCCGCCAACCAACGCAGTGGCGGTACTAATGAAAAAATGAGGGCTCCAATGGTGGCAACTATCGGTGGAACTTTCAAAAGAGTTCTCACACGTGAGAGCACATCTCCAAGAAACGAAGATGAATGATCTACGCCTCCAAGCTGAATCGGCGCCTCACTATTCCATGGACGATACCACGCAAGCTGTTCTTCCACTGTTGCCATCCTTACTATCCTTTTTAGATC
Organism: Trypanosoma rangeli; assembly: GCF_003719475.1. Classification (NCBI taxonomy): domain Eukaryota; phylum Euglenozoa; class Kinetoplastea; order Trypanosomatida; family Trypanosomatidae; genus Trypanosoma; species Trypanosoma rangeli. The sequence continues at coordinate 4,960 of NW_021705844.1, forward strand.
ATGATTGGATACTGTAGAACCCGAATTCCCTTCTGCAGGGATCTCTGCGGGTTCTTCTCCTGCTATATCAGTTGTTGTGCCATTTTCATCTGGGAAGTGGTCTCGCTCACACGGAGAGAAAACAGCTGGCGCATTCTCGGCCGTCTTTATTCGATCCCGCATCTTATTTCTTTCCTCTTCTACTGCGCGTTCTTGCAGCTGCTGGCACTGAAGATGTTTCTGCTCAAGTTTATTCTTACAAGATCTGATAATTGGCTCTCCAATGCCCCACAGCCCAAGAGAGCAGACTATATTATACAGAAAAATGTATGATAGTCCTCGCTGTCTCTCCTCTGGTGTCAGCCACGACACACCCTTTATAGTTAGAAGAATTGACAACGAAAATGTAAGACCATTTTGAAATGTGCATCCCAATACAAGTACGCTGTGCCACTCCGGGTGGAGAAATAGCTTAAACGCCTGCGAAGAGACAAACCCCATTATGGTGGTAACGCAGGCTAAGAGAGGGGCCCAGTAAAACTGCCCCAACTCCTCCCATGTAACTTGCAGCACAAGGTTGGAGAAAAGAAGACACGGGAGGAAAATAAGAACAGAAATAGTACTAAGCCCCTTTACGCTCTGTTCCGGTTCAACAAAGTACCTTGAGGCAAAAAGGCCTACACAAGAGCAAAGAAGTATCTTCCCCACTGTCAGGATTGTGATGGTTATGAGCTGCAGGACAGCCATTCGCTTTCGATTGTTGTCACTTTTGCTTGTGTTGTTTACGTCCTTGTTCCTTAGTTATATAATCTCGTTTTTGTTTTCAGGATCTGCTCGCGCTTGTCCTTTTATCTACTTAACCGCAGCAAAAAAAAAAAAGTGTGGCAAAGAAAGAAACACGGTGAATTGATTATATGCTTCATCCGTACCCATCTTTTTCCGTCTCATGCACGGCAGCACTCCGAAAGGGGTGGGAATGCAGTGGAAACTCAGAGAAAAGTGAAAGCTTGCTCCATTCCCAACTACAAAAGACGCACACCATACACGTCACAGTTAGAGAGAACGTGGGTGCGTCAAGCAGCATGCAACAACAGCACAACACAAAAAAAAAAAAATTAGGGAATCGGTTAAGCCCTTCATTCCTTCACCTTATATACTCTTACACTGCGGAGTCTCTCCGTGAGCTCCCCGTCCGCCTCACCATCACACGAGGAATGACCTTCGGCATGGCAAGAGTCGTTCCCGCGGTAGAGGGTGAGGAATGCATCCCGTACCTCCGCCACGTCAATCTCCTCCACCCAGGACTGATACCAACGGTCAACATCACAGCCGTCCTGCTTCCCCTCACGCGGTCGTTTGCGCGCAAAATCATTCTCCCTGCGTTGAAGAGCAGATTCAGTGGCAGTTCCGTCGCCGTTCATGGCGCCGTGCACTTCTGCTTCTGTGAAGGCGGAAAAAGTTTCCTCCAAGCTTGGGCAGCATACGAGCAGCTGTCCGCGGCGCGTCACAATTTTGCGAAGACGCTGCCAACACTTGAGGTGTTCTAACGGCGACGCAGTAAAATACTCAAACACGTTATGGAGTATAATCACATCGGCCCCGCAAAGGGCCTCCGCCCCCATCCCCTCAAAACAGCTGCTGTGAACAACGTCCAGCCGAAGATGCGTTGGTTTGGTCGCAAAGCGCTTAATGACGTCGCGCTGCAGGTTGACCATTTCATCATCTAGCTCCACGCCAGTCACTAGTAGTGTGTTTGCTAGGCGTTTCTGTTGTGCGGCAAAATAGCATGAAAGCAGCACTACTCCAAGGCGCGAACCCACATCCACCACGTGGTGACAGCTAAAAGGGGCTGCTGCCGAATGGACCTCTGTATCACGTCGGCGCAGACACAAGTCGGAAGTGACAAAATACGCGCTGTCACTGAGGGCAGGGAGCAGAAAACAAGAAAGATACACTAATTGTTCCTGTGAAAAGGAATGGGTAATAAAGTCACAGAGGCCAATGTCGAGCGACCCACACCCTCGACAGTATTCCCGCGCGATGCAGCCACGCTGCACCAGCTCCTCAACGTCCTCCTCAAGGTAAATAAAGGCATCCACCGAGAAGCTGGGCGTCTCCATTTCCCTCTTCTCTGGCATTGGCGCAGCACCACATTTTTGAAGAACAGTGGGCACGGAAACAGGTGGAACGTTCGGTCCGGCAATCAAGCCATACGGGACACGCTGCTGCAAAAAATGGCGCAACTTTGTGAGCGACCTGTCCGCCTCCGTTATCACGGTTTCATCGTCTACGTGCACCGTCTCGCTTGTTCCCGCCTCACCGTTGGGATTCCTCGTCTGCTTTGTCTGGAGTCGGCGCTGATGCGTGTAGTATCCATCCAGGAGCGAGAGCAGAAGATTGGCGTCGTTCTCCTTCCAGGAGCCGAAGCCTTTCTCATCCAATATGCCTTGCAGCTGATTAAAAGTCGCCTCAACCTTCGTCTCCATGTGACTGGTGCGCTTCTCTTCTTCTTTCGTGCACTCTTTTCTCAGAAACATGGTATACAACATGTTATTATCCATAAAGAGAACAAAAAAGTGAATTGTCAAGACAGATGAAATAAAATCTAGAAGCACGGCAGAGAGAGAATAGGCATACGAGTGAAAAATCCACAGAGCGGCGGAAACTACGGCGAGGAAATCCACGCTCAAACAGCTGACCCATTGTAAATCCCAATGAAAAGAAGAAAGTTAAAAGAAAAGGAAAAAAAGAGGGTGCCAGCCAGTATTTTTGCTGGTAGGAGGTGCATACAATCAGCATAAACAAGCACGCAAACATCCGAAGCACCACGACATGTTCGAGACGCACACACATACACACAACGTGAATATAGAAAAAAAAGAAAACGGCGTTCTTTCAACTCAAGCCTGCTAGCTCTCTTCATGCTCCCATAATGAATCCTGTTGACCTTCACGGAGTGGAAAAAATAAGATGTGTGCATGAGTGCTTACAGAATCAAAAAACAAAGATATTCCAGTGAAATACAATATTTCCCATTTCAACTCCGGATCGGCATAGAAATCCCTCTGCCTCCAACTCCTCTAGCAAATCCTCTGCCACTGAGCGAGCCACCTGAATACTCGCCGCAAATTGAACTTCATTGATGAAGTTTAATGAAGTCCATGACTTCGGAAAAACAGTCGTTGTTGGAACTGTATCCTCGGAGCCTATATTTTTAAAAGAAGAGTCGTTGCGGTTACAGTAACGCGGCCCCAGAGCATGCACTAGTTTCTTCAACACCAACGAGGGATCCTTGTGCTGTAGCGCAAGCCGCCCTGAGGAAAGTTGCTTAAATGTATAGCGTGAGTATTGTTGCTTAGTCATAGCACGGCAGGCCTGTAAGACGTCACCTGGCGAAACCAAATTACTCCCACCCCGAGCTTTATTATACAGTGAAAAAAGTTCTATAAGCGGGACCAGCGGCATACTTCCAAAAACACGTTCGTTCTTTGCATGCGTCATCCATGCATGCAACTCCAGCGCAAGCTCTTGGTGAAATCGACCGTGAGAGGAACCGCTGGACGACGCTTGCACCATCGCCCCGAGGCCAAGCGTTGCCTCAATACCTTCAATTTCTGTTTCGTCTTCACTGGCAGTCTTTTCACCTGCTCTTTGCTTTTCCCGAAGATATCGTATATTTGCCACCAAAGAAGAGGCCTTTGTCATCACATCATCGATGTCGCGCAGCGACTCACACGGTCGAACCTTCTCCGCAAAGGCCCGCATAAGACCCGCAATACCAGCCTTATCAGTGACACTAAGTAGAGGCGTTGATGAAATGATGTTGCCTTCGTCCCCCTCCACAGTACCCTCTCTGTACAACCCACTCGTTACTACATTCGCCGGTGTCATCGCTGCTGCTGGCATCCCCTTTGCAGCCGAGGTTGACCCCGGGGCTGGCGTCTCTGTTGACGAGAGTAACGGTGCCCTCTTCGATGGAGGCGAGGGTGCTGTAGCTGTAGCACGTGGCACAGTTGGAATCCAGTGTTTTTCGTGCAATGCCCTCTGCAGAGCCTCGAAGAATTCCTCCATGCCTCCACGTCGAAAGGAAAATTTCACATACACGTCGTCTTGACCTGGAAGCGGAACTATGATCTTAGCGTGCGAAAAGGCAAAGCGTGCCTTGCTATAGATGCTCTTACCAGAGTTGTAAACGGTTTGCAGTGGAAGCCGTAGGACATGTGTTTCCCCGTCCAATGTACGAAAAAAGATGTGGTGCGTGGTAACCGTCAGTTTGCCGTCCTGCCAACGTGTTTGATTCTCCCCCTCGTAAATGGCAACACCATTCTGGGAGTTTAAGACAACCTCGTCATCCTTCATGAGACCATGGCCTGCGTGAGACTCCCAGAACTTCATTGACTCCTACCTTTCCTCTAGCCTGAAGAAAACAAAAAAAAAAAACGATGACGAGACACTGAGCCGCCCCCGCCACTCCCCTTCCCTTAGCGCCTGTCGACTTGTCTGAAGTGCAGGGCTTGTAACGACGTGTGGATGAGCGCTCTTTCTGCTATCACAGCACACGGAGAGAAGCACACCGCAGCCCCAAGGAAAAGAGGAGCAGCAAAGCCCAACAAAGGAGTCACGGAAGCAAAAACAAACGCAAACACCTTACAAATTGGCTCCCTCACACTGTGGCGTTGCGAGAATAAAAAGGAACGGAGCACTGAACATCAGGCAGAAAATAGCCAAGGCACACAAAAATAATAACACTCCGCCGACGTATATGAAGCAAAAAAAAAAAGAGGAATAACCCTCCTCCAAATGAAGCAAAAAAAGTACGGCAACCTAACTTCCTCCTCCTCCATCTGAAGAGCACCCTCTCAGGCAATGCTGTCGGGATCCAACTGCTCGGCCCAGTTAATCAACATGCCTATTGCGTCATCATCAATGGGATCTGCTTCTAAGGATGTTCTACCATACACTCTCGTACAATGGAGGGAACCTGCACTGCTCACAGAAACATGAGGCTCTTCGTTGGAATCTGCCTTGTCAAATTGAGCCCCCGGTGGGTTTAGCGCACTGTGCACACTGTAACCACTCCTGATATCATAAAGCAGGTCACCGCCACACGAGTTTCTAAATGCATCCCCCCCAAGACGACTGTTGCCACGTCCATCACCTCCCTCTGCAGTTTTTCCACTACCTGAAAGATCCAACGGGGACTTTGCACCTGTGTAAGAGGAGGTGGCAACCACAGTCGGCGGTGATAACGGAGCTCCCACATCGTAAGGATGCCTCAAACGATTGTGAGTGGAAAATGATGAGAAAACGCGTTGGAACGCCCCCCGCTCCTTGTCAATTGCCGCAGACGGCGCCGCAGAAGTACAAACAAGGGTTACATCATCTTCTGCAGAGGCGTTGGGAGGCCCAAACGCGGAAAAGTCCCACGGTACACCCGGGAACGCCTGTCCAGTGCCAGTCGCAAAGCCGACTACTTGTCGTGCTTGTACTTCTGACTCTAATGGTGGTAGTGCTACACTACCCTGACCCTGATGCCCCTTCAAAGGCCCGCCAATGCCGGAAGAAACATGCTCAGCGGCGGATAAATTGCCAGTATACAACATCTGCAACCGAAGTCGTCGCTCGATGCGTTGTTGCACCTCTTCGTCAGTAAGCCCAGAACTTTTTTTTGACTTTTTCGGTGCGTGTCGTTCCGGTAGCGGCTGACCCGCCTGTTGATACTTTGTCTTGGTGTCTAATGGAGCTCCACGCAGCACTTCCTTTAAAAGCAAATTGTCTCGGGCTTGCGGCGAATCCATGAGGGACGGCAACAAAACGGCAGCAGCATACATGGCTGTTGAGGGCGGGGTGAGCTGGTGAGAGGCACCAAGAATCCTGCCAGTGCCTATTTCCGTATGCACAACGGTGGCGGGGTTATCTTCCACAGAGCTCTTGCAATCCTTGGGGCTCAACTGTACTTGAGCCACCCGCTCGCACAATCTTCTGTTTGAGAGCGAGGGGGCCTTGTTGTTTTCCACCCCCTCACTGCAACTTTTGAATCCAACGCTGGCGGGGCCACTCATAGGTGCCACATGGGCGTCTTCCGTCTCCTCAACAAACACGCCGACGCCATGCACGGCTGTCATGAGGCGTAGGGTCGTGTTTTTTAAATTCGAAGGAACCCTGCGTGGCACAGACCGCGGTACAGCAGCTGTGGGCACAATGTGAGCCAAAGTCACAGAGTTGTCAACTGACGCAGCTCCACCCGTCGGCACATCCCCGATGCTAACAGGGAAGTGATGACTACTTCCCTGGCCAGCGTCAACGCCCCACCACGGTGAGGTCGCCGCAGTAAGCCCATCTGGGGATCCCGAGGCGTCATGCCGTAGACGCTCATTCTCTTCCCGAAGGCTCTCAATGACCTTCATGAGCTTGTACTCCTGCCACGCACCCACGTACATGAAGGGCGTAGCCAAATTGATGCTGAGTGAACGCACACACACAAAGACGGAGCAGTAGTAATAATAATAAGAAAACCAAAAACAAAAACAAAAAAGAACGTTAAAAAGTGAATTTGTGTTCTCATTACGTGGTGCACCTTGGGAGAATGGGGGGACGTCATGCAGAGCGTGTGGGCACAGTTTAAAACGAGACCCAAAATATATAAAAGAGGGAAAATACAACAACAAAACACAACTAGCACAAAAAGAAGGAACACACAAAACAATAACAATATGTATATGCATTCATCACGCAATACAGCGGTGGTAGTCTTGACATATTTTCTCTTTGTGTGATCTTTTTCCACACACTACCTGAGTTCTAAGAAACGTTAACTTGTGCCCGCAACACGGAGTACACTATCACCATCTAACACGGCAAAAAGCACACACACACACACACACACACACACTCCTCCATCTCTTGTTTCGCGGTTCATGAGCGGCATTCCAGCACCACGGTAGCTTGGGTCCACGCAGTACACAACAAGCCAGCAGAAAAGTTAGGTGCGGCGCGCGACAGCACACAGTGCAAGCGGACCCGAGTTTGAGTGGGCGGCGAGTTGCAGTGGCAGTACAAAAAAAGCCTTGCCACTGAAAGGGACGAACGGGGGTACACGGGCCAGAGCGAAAACTCACAGACACCTATACGCACCAGAACTCCGGTTGGCGGTATAATGAAATACAAAAAGCAAACGCGCAAAAGTAACCGTACAGAATAATAAAAGTTACAACAAACATTCCCCCAATTCTGTGCGTCGATACCATTTGACCCCCATGTTCTTTCACTTTTTTCCTGCATCTTTGCTTCGCATACACGCACTCTCCCAAGGCGTTATCTTCTGCTTCTCCTCGTTAGTTTCCCGCGCGCGGCCGTGAAATTCCCTCGACGGCGCTACCATCCATTTCTTCGTGTTCCAAAGGAGTCGTGCGCGCGTGCTCCGGACGCGCTGTGTGATTCCTTGAGCGCTTTTCTGCGTGCCAGCGCCTGTCCTGCGGCCACCATGTGTTCTTCAATCTCCAACGAGCTCCTCTCTTGCTCGCGTAGTGTGTCAAGAATCATCTGGCACCTTGCGTCAACGTCCTTAGTGATGTTTGAGAAATGCTGTCGCACCTGGTCATCAAGAGATCCAACGTCAGCTTGAAGACCATTAATATCCGACCGGTGGCGGATGAGCTCCGCGTCCACGGCACGGGCACTCTCCTCCACGCTGCGGAAGTTCTTGTCAGTGCGTTCACAGAGCTCATCTAACATGTCACGAAGCTTTTGCACGTTTTCACGGCTGTTGATCTGCTCAAGATCATGGATTAGATTTTGTGCCTGCTGCGACAGCTCACGCTCGACCGCGTTGACGGCGTCGCCCAGCTGCCTGTTTTCCTGGGCCAGCTCGTCCAGATTCTGCTGAAATTGGTCTTGCCGCCCCCGCATGGCCCCCAGCTCCCGACCCATACTTTGAACCCCACGACCCGCATCCTCAGCCGCCCGTGTCGCTTTTTCACCCAAACTCCGGGTTTCCTTGACGTCACGCGCCAGATTCCCTAAACCCTCATCCAAGTACTCAAGCTCCTGACGCATCTTTCGAAGCGTGTCGGGGTTCGCACTCCCAAGAGCCTTTTCAAGTTCCTTCTGACGCATATTCATGCTGCGCAACTCCTCCTCCAAATCGGAGAGGCGAAGACCCATTTGGCGCTGGAACTGCGCCTGCTGCTGCTGCTCTTGGATGACCTTCTTCAGGATGCTGTGGAGGTGCGATCCATCCATTTGAAAGCCCACCAACGGGCGGCTTTCCAACAATTCTATTGCGTCGTCCATGACTCGACCTTTCGTTTCCCAACAGCACGTAGACGCTAGAGGAGCGGCTGCCCTTTTTCACCGTTCGCGCACCGCGCAAGCCGGCAGCAGCAGCCACAAAACAAGAAAAAAAAAGCGGCACACAACAGACAAAGAGAAAAATCACAACAGAATAAATCATAAATTGAGGAGCATCCTTCACCGTGCGGCGGGACCTTCAATGATGAGAAACAACTCAGCCACTGCAAGGAAGAGGGCAGGAAAAAAAAATAACTCAAACAAACTCGGAATGAAAAATGAAGAAGACAGTTAAAATACAGCCGTAAGACTTCGATAATTGAATGCAACCATGGAGGCTGCGGCTTTCCCTCCTCATACGTAAGTAGGCGTCTTCCTCCCCTGTCCTTTCGCACCTAGCCTCGTTAGACACGCCCTTACTACTCACCCGCACAGACGCAGTAGACAGTGTAGGCTCGAAGAAAGAGAATGAGTTTACAGGTATACAAATAGGGAAGAAAAGAAAATGAGAAGGGGGTGAGAGTAGAAACTCCTCACATGCCGCACGACTTCCACTGCCCAATAAAAAAAAAAGGCAAAACAAGTGTCGCAATGTTGCACATGCGATGCTTTCTACCTGATGTATGGCGTATGTAAATACGTAATGGGTGATGCGGCCCCAGCAGTGTGAATAACAGAGGCAGGTAGTATGTTTAATGTGTACTCACTATTGTCAGTAGTTACGTGAGGGGAGTGTTCAGCCAAGTTATTTCCCTCTTCTAACTTCAAAAAGACGTCTTCGCCTGTTTCATTGATGAGCCATGATGCTCTAAAGTTGTTTTTCTCGGCCTCATTATGAACATGCTTTGGATGACCGCCCCCACCGTGCTCTTGGCAGGTTCGGGCAACAGAATCACTTGACGGGGGCTTGTAGTTCCGTACGGCGGTTTCATCTGCGTCATCCCCGGATAGAGGCGTGTCAATGTCTACGAGGACTCTTCTAGGGGTATCCTCAATCCACCTAAATTGTACGGCGGCGCCGTTAATTGGAATTTGATCCACTCTCACCACATCCGCCAACACAATTGATCCACTCAAAGGGACAATGCTTGGCAGACCGGAAACAAACTGCAGATGGGGATTATCCATCTTGAATATATACAGTGATCCTCTCATTGGTTGCTGTTGTGGTGACACATCAATTCCGCTTTCACCTCCGGCTCCGTCTGGGACCTTTCTCTGAATTAATCGGAGTAACCGGCGCATTGGGTAGGTGTTTGTGTCCAGTTGTCGTATCTGCAGCTGCACAGGGTAGAGGGAAGGATTCGCATTGAGCCGCCATTGGCACGGTGTCACCTCCACAATCCCCGTCACGGTCATCGAGTTGTAGATGGAAAACGCAACGAGTTTTACAGAGCAGACATCATCGCCACCAACACGGTAGAAATGACGATGTGGGGTGTGTTCTTCATCTAACTCCTTCGCAGAGGGCACCAGATGCTGCGATTCAGCAAAGCTCGCATGAATCGAAAGTTTTGGGGATGGAGAAGATCCATTGTTGACGAGCAGTTCTTGAACACCACCCCACCCACGCCACTCTCTCCCTTCCTCTGCCTCCCGCAATTCTTGCTGCTGCTGTTGCTGTTGCTGTGGTGATGCTGACGGAGGCGGAGAAAGTGGTGGTACACGGAAGCGAGGCGTGCGTGGTGAGTGATAGCCACTACTGTAAGCACGATAAGTTGGGACCTCCGGTGGTGTCGCCGCATGGCTCGTGGCACGTCGCGAGGGTAAACGCCTCGGCGGAAATGCACGATGAAAAGTCATCAATACTGGACGGCAAAAGTGACGTTGACCCGCACGCCGTCTTTCCCCACCCAAAAGAAGAACGGAATGACGGGGGAAGGAAGAAAGGAAAAAAAGAAAAAAAATGCGCATACGCCAGACGGTAAGAATAACGGACGCAGCCCAACAAATCCGCCCATCCCCGCAAAACACACACACACACACGAGAAGCAAATACAGACAAAAAAAAAAAAAGAAACAAACAAACAAAGCGTCAAAACACTGCAGCACTGGATGCAGTCTTTGTGCTCTCAGATTTTATTCAGTGCATCTCTGAAAAAGGTACAACTCCTCATCACAAGCCAGACGATCAAAAACGCCACCGCCACACAGAACCAGAAGGACTTGGAGTGCCAACTCAATGCAAGCCCTTCCGTGCTTCCACAATCCGCACAATGTAGTGTTTGCTTCTTCCTCTGTGTCGCTGCATGGGCTCTCGCTTTCCGTGCCTGCTGAACGCGTGACCCCACACTCGCAGTGCCTCCAAAACCGGAATAATCCCCAGTGTTTTTTTCGGCACTAGGAGTCCCATTCCCATTACGGCCCTCTTCCTCTTCCTCCTCCTCCGCTTTAGCACGTCGCTCACGCTCTTCGCTCTCCATTTCCTCCCTTTGCTTTTTACAATTCTCCTTGCAGCAGTTATACGCTCTCTCATCAATGGCACTGGCATTGAGTAATACGTGGGCAATGTCATCGCAGGCACGCTCGGCCAGCATAAACACCACATGTACCCCGTCTCTTGTGAGGACTTCACCCAGCCATCGCCGAACGTACTGCAATTCATCTGCCCCATCCACAGATTTAAGAAACGTTACCATAAGTTTTACGGCATCCACATTTTGAGTGACAATGGCATGATGAATAAGCGCAAATCCGTTCACTGCACTATGGCGAAGAAACACCTCCTCTAGCTCCTTCCTGTTTCCTTTCTTTTGCAGCGCATGCAGGAGTACCGACAACACACGCATCGCGGTGACGCCTGAGTGAGTTAAGAGCAAAACAGAAAGGGGGGTATGGCCACACTCGTCCATCGCAGCGGGGTTCGCGCCAAGCTTCAACAGACGCTCCGTTATTCGAAGCAGAACGTCCTCGTTGAGACTTGAGGACGAGAGAAGCAAATGAAGCGGCGTGCACCCCGCCTCAGCCCCCATGTTCACGAGAGTCTCCACCGCAGCTGGGTCTATGTTCGCCATATGTGTCAAGAAATCCAAGAGATCCACCAGGACACCACCGGACACGCTCTCAATCTCCGACAGAGCGATATGCAACACCGTGAAGCCGGACACATCTTTCTTGCCAAGCAACTCAAACGCCGACACAACAACACGAGAGCGACCGTCTAAGCATAGAAGCCCTCCCTGACAATCTGTGTTCTGCGCGGTGGCAGTCTCAAGAAAGTATGAAAACAACTCTGCAGCATTTAGCGAGGTGAGGACATGGAGTGGCGTGCTGCCTTCCGCGTTCGTAACGAGAGGGTTTGCACCGCAACGCAAAAACAGCGCCACCGCAGCGTCGTCTTCGCCCCAGCACGCTGTATGAAGGGCAGTGGAGCGCTCAGCAGAATCCTCAGCAGCGTCGACATTGGCACCGGCGCGAAGCAGTAGGTGCAGCCCTGCTTCATCCATTCGCTGCCTCACTGCATACGACAGTGGAAGCATATTCTTTGCGTTGGGACGATTTACAAGCAAGCTGGCAACATTGCTGTTCACCGCCAATGTCACAGCGCCGGTCTCTTTGTCTTCTATGCGGGTCAGCAGGATCTCCTCGAGCCCCTCAACATCGCCCTTCTTCAAGCAGTTCCAGAACTGCACTGTATCCGCCGACGGCGCAATGTGGGGTGCCTTTTTATGACCATGTTTTGCCGCCTTCGCCCTCATCCCCAACAGAGACGGCAATGACACACTCACACAACAAACACACAACGTTAACGATGGATCTTCTCGCTTCTCTGTTCGCTCGTAAGGCAACAAGGTGGTAGTACTGAATAGTCCCCACCCCTACCCCTTACGCTTGCAAGATGAAACAAAAAAAAAACGCATCTTTCTACAACCATGTATAAATTGGCATTACGCTGTCTACATTCGCATGGTAAAAGAGGCAACGCAAGCACCACACATACTCAGTTTTCGCCCACAAAAGACATAGAAACGAATACACCTTCACCCCCCGTATGCAGAGAGACACCCCCACACTCTCCATGCCTCAACACAGGAACCGCCAAGAAATAAGAATAACAAAAAGCTCCAATAGACCTCACAGAAAGACTCCCTGATTTCTTTTGAAACAAAAAAATAATAATTATTATTATTCTGCTTTTATTCCAATTTGCTTCTCAAAAAGCATAATTCCCGATAGATAATTGTGATTGCCTTCCCCTTGCTGGAACGGTGGGTCAGGCTTGCGTTTTTCTATCTCTCGTGCCTCCTCGTCGCGGACGCTTGTCCAGCCTCCGCACATCGAGGCCTTTCTGCTCAAGCAACGCCACACTCTCCTCATGCAGCTGCTGGAACAGGTCTTCCGCCCGTGATTGCAGCGCCTCATCGTCCAGATTTTGCGCAAACTCATCCAGAAGCTCCTGTAGCCGCTTCCGGCTGTGCGAGTTCCAACTAGAAAGAGGCACCATGCCGCTACCTCGCTCAAGCGGTTTTGCCTGTGTTGGACTAGGGCTCCATGCGATGGTGTGAAACATTTCAAACGTTGCAGGAATGAGTTCGTTTTTTCCGTACATGGCGTCATACGTGGCACACACCGCAAGCAGCACATCGCGGTTCAAAGGATGGCGCTTGTAGTGGCACGCGCTTTCCCCCATCGCTGATAGATACTCCATAAGGTGGAACGGTGTTTGGTACAGCAGTAGGTGACGATCCACGTCAATGCTGGGGAGATTAAACCCGGTCTGCAGCACAAGCGTTGACAACCCAGCACCATCAATCATGGGCGAAATGTGCGGCAATACCCTGCCCAGCACTTCCGTTTGCGCCATGGAGAAAAACTCGCGGAGCTCATAAAGGGTATTGCCACCAAACATAGAGTGCAGCATAAAGCCGTCTTTCCTCAGAACCCTGCGGATATTCACCATGGCCGTTTCAAGGTCGTTGACCCAGTGCATGGAGAGACACGACACCGCCATGTCCACGGTCCGCTCAGGGACACCGAAGGGATCCGTCTCCTCTTCGTCACAGCATATCTGCACAGACTCGACATTGGGTGGAATCATGTGCTTTACCTCCTCGTAATTGCGATTTAAGCGCTCCTCGCAGGCATCCGCTGAATGTACTGCTTAAGTCCGAAGAGCTGCTGTTTCTCAAGCATGTGACGAAAGAACCAGCCAGTGTGCGCCCCAACTTTTAGCACCACCGGTGTCTCGCGCTTTACAAAGCCGCAACGGTCGAGCATCTGCTCCGCGCAAAGTTTGTGCATATCACACGCGGGTGCATCCACAAGGCATCGTTGAAGGCCCTTGAGACGGCGATCAAGCATCTGAATGGTGAGGGTGCGCGCGGGGGCGGACCGCGTAAGCACCACAGGAGACGGCATATCCGACGTTGCCCCCCAAACGCTTGTAGCTAAACCGTGTGAGACGCCAAAGTAGCAACGACGGGCGACGGACGCGGCAACTGAATTCAAAGTAGGGCTATTGATTTTGAGAAATCAAAAAAAAAACAACACACAAAACACGGGGCCGCGAGATCCATGAATGCCAGGCTCAAGCAGGCTGTCATAAACAGTCCAAGGTAAGCATCATAGTTTATTTCCACGGCACGCTATCAACGAATTATCAAACCTTCAAACAAAGAAAAATAATAATAAAAACACCCAAATACTAGTTTTTAGGGAGACCTTGTGGAACCCCCAAAAAATTCTGTTCATGCTGTTCGTATTTGATTGCCTACCTTTTTACACACAACATCTTTTACAATGCATAGACGTCGTTATTGTCGCTTCTCTTCCACTACAATTGAGCTTCCCTGGCGTTTATACACCTACCAAATTCCCTTTAGCACATGCCCTTTAATAGAATTGATCCGGACGCAAGTTCACCTGAACTCACTCCAAAAAATTACAAAAAAGAAAAAAACACACACAATCTGCGCTTACAGCTTCGACCGTGCGAATGTCTCACCCGTCGCAATATTGCCCTTCACGACAGCGACAGCTTCCTCAAGCATCTTCTGTTCGACGGCCGTGATGGGGCCAATAGGAAGACGCTTCTCAATGCCATTCTTTCCGATAATTACCGGCAGCGCGAGGAAGGGGCAATCGTGTTTGCCGTCCGTATCGACAAACGCGTATACCAAAGGTGAATCCAGACCCATAATTCCCTTTACAACATACATGGCAAAGCGGGCGCCTGCCTCAGCCATAGAAAGCGTCGCACTGCCGCGACCCGCCTTTGCTTTAACCACCTCCGTTCCCGCCACCTGCACACGCTTGCGAATAGCCATCAGCGTCGACTCAGCGGGAAGAGGACCTGCAATCTGCGAATACAGCGGCACAATGCTGGTATCACTGTGCCCACCAACAACCGGCACAAACGGAACGGACAGAGGGTAGCGGGCGTTGTTGATAAAACGTGTGGCCCGCAGCCCATCGAGAAGGCTCACACCAAACAGCTTATTCTTGTTGTACACGCCAAGCTTCTTCAGTGCTTGGGCCGCAATGGGTACGGTACTGTTCACAGGGTTAGTGACAATGCAGAAACAGGCACTGGGAGATGCCGCACCGCATGTCAAGACAAGGTCCATAACAATACCAGCGTTCACCCTGAACAAATCATCGCGTGTCATACCAGGCTTGCGCGGCACACCAGCCACAATGACGAAAACATCAACGCCTTGGGCCAGTTTAGTCAGAGCGGGGTCACGGGGAACAGGAGGCAACTTCCCAGCAGCGTGCTTCACTGTGACACCAGCACAGTCGACATGAGAAAGGTCAGCAGCAACGCCAGGTGCACCAACCACATCATACAGTGACAGTGTACTTCCGAAAGGCAGCTCCCGAAGAAGCAACAGGGAAAGGGATTGGCCAATGCCACCAGCAGCACCAATGACTGCAACGTTCACCATGCTTACGGGTATCTTTGATGTAGTTGTTTTTTTATTATTATTATTGAGAAGCTTGAGAAGACTGATAGTGATTTTTTTTTATATAACTAAAAATAAATAATAATAACAACAATACAAGAAAGGTGCAAACGTCGTGGACTCGGGTATTTATAGGCGTTTGCGGGGATGGAGAGAAAGGGCAAGAAAGAAGGGGAGAAGGAACACCGCGGCCACACACTTAAGAACCCAACAACGTTTTACAATCTTGAACAAAAAAATCTACTCGCAATGTCATCGCAGTATGAGTCTCACGTAATTTTACAAGAAGGCGACCGGTCAAACGTCAACAGAGATAGTACTATCATGACTGAAACTTAACAGTGGCCATGGGTGCAAAAATACAGGGTCGACCTCAGAAATGGGCGTAATGCAAACATGCCAACAAAAAAAAGCGAAAAAAATCAGGCGGCATGTTCACCCTGCCTTCTTGTTCCCATTCTTTCAGGCCAAGTGCAAACTTCTCACCTCTGAGAGTCCTCCGTATCGCACAGAGAGTCATCTGCATGACCCACTTTCCCTCTCGACAGCGGCACATGGTTCACTCTTGACGCGGAGCTGGCGACCAGGGAAGGGTGGGAAGGATGGATTGACCTCAGAGCCTGCCTTGCTGTTGGCGCCGGCGTGCGTCCTGACGAAACCGCTCCCCGCACATCAAAGTTCTCGTTATACAATGGGTCGCCCATTATTTTCACGCTTGGCGGGGATGCGTCGCTCCCTGCCGCCCTTGAGCGAAGAAAAAAAGAAGATAAATAGCCACCAAGCCCCGCATTGGTGCGGCCGTGTTTCGTCGCGTTTACCTTGTCATTTCCACTTTGACTGCCGAAGTAGAGTCCATCGGTGCGCTGCTGGGTGTCCTGTTGCACGTTTCGCAGCACTATCTCCTCCTCCAGCTGATCAAGGTTGACCCGAAACTCCAGATTATCCCGCAGGTTGCTTAGATTGACCTTCAACTCCGCATTTTCCTTCTGCAAGGCATGCATCTCATGGTAAAAGTGCTCCTCCAGCGCGGTGATTGTCACCTCATACTCGTACCTCAAAGCCTCAGTGGCAACTTCCACACTGCAAGCGCGACGTGCATCGTCCAAAGAGGCGTAATGCAACATCAATTCCTCAAAAGCACACTGTTTGTACTGCTCCAAAAACATCAGCATCACCACAGGATTTACGCTGAGTGGTAAATCTTGCTCAACAAGAACGTGATTCTCAAAAAGAACAAGTTTTGTCGCGCTCTCCACCTCACGCCCAATGACGTCAATCTCAAAGGCGCATAAAAGCAAACCGGACCCCAGGCCATGCAGCGTAGACGACTCACCCGCTTCCCAGAAATTGAGAACCCCACGCATGTTCTCCTCCAGCCTCAGACAGTCTAAAGAGCGCTGCTCTTGCCACTGCTCCATGAAGCGTTGTGTGACGTCAGTCAACGACGCCAGCCCCTCGCGAACAATTTCCACCAATGCAGCATGCTCCACTGCGCAGTGCGCCGCAAATGCAGCGTGGCCTTCAATCAACCCGTGCACCATTTCTTCTCTATGGAGTAACTGCATCTCCAACTCACGACGTGATACAGTCATCTCCACCCGGGCCAATTCTTCCTGCAGTGCAACGTCCTGCCTTTTAGATACATGATCTGCAGCAAGAGCACACGTCTGTTTAATAACAGAAGATAAATGCAACGCGTTAAAAGCACGTACAGCTGCAGCTTCTCGCACCTCATCCTCACTCCACCGCTTCAGCACAGCCTTAGCAATACACACCTTCTTTTCCAGCACACTGACTGCTACCTCGTGCTCCCGCCGGAGGCTACTGAGCTTATCCTCTTGTCTCTGCTGCGTTTCCGCCGCATACGCCAAACACGCCGTCTGAAGACAGTCCATGGCGCTGCTGAAGATGGCCCATTGCATATCAGTACGTTCGCCGTACAGTGAACTGGTCCCCTCCACCAGCCGATCAGCTGACTGTAGAAGCTGCAGACCCTCCGTTGCCTTTTTAAGCGCATCGTCCCTCGTTTTTTCCGTGGCGCTTATCATGTCACGCAATTTCTTCTCATTCGTAGCATGTGTCCGTTGGAGTTGTTGCTGCTCTTCACGTGTCTCTTCCCTTGTTTGCTGAAGTAGGAGCCGCACCTGCTGGAGCTCAGCTTGGTGCTCTTTCGCCATCATGCATCTGCCTTGAAGATACTGTTCTTTTGCCGTTC
>NW_021705844.1:22372-24071 GCF_003719475.1 Trypanosoma rangeli
CCAGCACACTGACTGCTACCTCGTGCTCCCGCCGGAGGCTACTGAGCTTATCCTCTTGTCTCTGCTGCGTTTCCGCCGCATACGCCAAACACGCCGTCTGAAGACAGTCCATGGCGCTGCTGAAGATGGCCCATTGCATATCAGTACGTTCGCCGTACAGTGAACTGGTCCCCTCCACCAGCCGATCAGCTGACTGTAGAAGCTGCAGACCCTCCGTTGCCTTTTTAAGCGCATCGTCCCTCGTTTTTTCCGTGGCGCTTATCATGTCACGCAATTTCTTCTCATTCGTAGCATGTGTCCGTTGGAGTTGTTGCTGCTCTTCACGTGTCTCTTCCCTTGTTTGCTGAAGTAGGAGCCGCACCTGCTGGAGCTCAGCTTGGTGCTCTTTCGCCATCATGCATC
Organism: Trypanosoma rangeli; assembly: GCF_003719475.1. NCBI lineage: Eukaryota > Euglenozoa > Kinetoplastea > Trypanosomatida > Trypanosomatidae > Trypanosoma > Trypanosoma rangeli. Next base: position 22,775 of record NW_021705844.1, read on the forward strand.
TGCCTTGAAGATACTGTTCTTTTGCCGTTCGAAGTTCCTCCTGAAGCTCCTTTGCACTATCAGATGCGTCCTCCACCTGTTTTGTCAACAGCTGAATGAGGCTTTCATGTTTATGGTGCATCATCTGGAGGAGCATATCCGCTTTACCTCCGTCTGAATGTAACGCGTCATGCAGCCGTTCCTCAATGGCGACCAAGTACTGCTTCATGCAGCAACTCACCGACTCCAGCTCCAGCTGCCTGGCCGCCTGCTGTGTATGCATCTCCGTCGCATGGAGTGCGTTGCCTCGCTCAACTTCTTCATCCTTCTGCCGAAGAGCCTCGACAAACCTCGCGGTTTCCGCGTCAAGAAGAGAGCGTACCTCTCGAACCTGCGCTTCTGCGTCACGCTCGACACGCGCAAGTTTCTCCAGCACTACGGCGTGGCTCGTGTGAAGCGTGGTGGCGTAACGCTCGGAAAAGTCCATCAGCAGCTGCAACTTTTCGCGAAAGGAGTCCAGCCACACAGCAGATTGGGAGCCAAAGGCAAATGCCATGTGGGCAGTAAATTCTTCAAAATCCCGTTCCTGCTTCGAATGCTCAAGCCGCAAAAAATTCATCTCTTCCTGCTGCGAACGGGCACGAGCGTCTGCTTGTGCCTTGCAGGCGTCGTACTCCCCTCGCAGTGCGTTAATTTCCCCCTCCGCAACACGACGCTCACGACTCAGCAGTGAAGCATGGTAATCGTCAAGAAGGCTGTGACGCTCACTCGCTTCGTCGGCAAACAGGCAACGACACCCCTCCAGCTCCTCTGCCATAAGCACAGCCAAGGCACCAAACGTCTCCAGATGGTTCCGCTGCAAAAGCCCAAAATTATTTTCCAGCACACTGACTGCTACCTCGTGCTCCCGCCGGAGGCTACTGAGCTTATCCTCTTGTCTCTGCTGCGTTTCCGCCGCATACGCCAAACACGCCGTCTGAAGACAGTCCATGGCGCTGCTGAAGATGGCCCATTGCATATCAGTACGTTCGCCGTACAGTGAACTGGTCCCCTCCACCAGCCGATCAGCTGACTGTAGAAGCTGCAGACCCTCCGTTGCCTTTTTAAGCGCATCGTCCCTCGTTTTTTCCGTGGCGCTTATCATGTCACGCAATTTCTTCTCATTCGTAGCATGTGTCCGTTGGAGTTGTTGCTGCTCTTCACGTGTCTCTTCCCTTGTTTGCTGAAGTAGGAGCCGCACCTGCTGGAGCTCAGCTTGGTGCTCTTTCGCCATCATGCATCTGCCTTGAAGATACTGTTCTTTTGCCGTTCGAAGTTC
>NW_021705844.1:24096-29959 GCF_003719475.1 Trypanosoma rangeli
GGCTCGTAGTGAAGCGTGGTGGCGTAACGCTCGGAAAAGTCCATCAGCAGCTGCAACTTTTCGCGAAAGGAGTCCAGCCACACAGCAGATTGGGAGCCAAAGGCAAATGCCATGTGGGCAGTAAATTCTTCAAAATCCCGTTCCTGCTTCGAATGCTCAAGCCGCAAAAAATTCATCTCTTCCTGCTGCGAACGGGCACGAGCGTCTGCTTGTGCCTTGCAGGCGTCGTACTCCCCTCGCAGTGCGTTAATTTCCCCCTCCGCAACACGACGCTCACGACTCAGCAGTGAAGCATAGTAATCGTCAAGAAGGCTGTGACGCTCACTCGCTTCGTCGGCAAACAGGCAACGACACCCCTCCAGCTCCTCTGCCATGAGCACAGCCAAGGCACCAAACGTCTCCAGATGGTTCCGCTGCAAAAGCCCAAAATTATTCTCTGACTGCTGCAGCATTGCTTCAGTGGCTAAAAGTTTTGTCTTCAATTCTCTCTCACAATTTCGAAGCTGTTCTGTCTCGTTTTTCTTTTGCTCGCATTTCTTCTTTAGCCCGTCTCGTTCTATGAGGTGTTGCTTTAGTTGTTGTTGAAACTGCTCTGTGTATTCCTCTAACTGTGTTTTGCGTTTTTTCTCGATGCGGAGTTGCTCCTTAATCTCTGTTACGTGTGCAGACTATATTTGCGAGTTCCTTCTGAGCCTGTTGCGCTTCATCCTTGTAGTGCACCGCTGACTTTTCGTGTTTTTGCTTTGTTGGAAATGATGACGTCGAGAGCTCCATTTGTTTTCTCTCTTGCATCTCAATTTCCTTCTCGCGTTTTGCACTTTTCCTTTCAAACGATGCTACAAGCTTTTCTCCCGTGGCAACAAGCACCGCCCACTCCTTGCTCTCTAGCCGTTGCAGGCTCTCCCGCAATGCCCAGCTATGGGAATCAATCAACGCAGTGTTTTTCTGCAGCATGGCCTCGTACTGCTCTGTTGCTTGCAGGGCGCAGCGTGTCACGGTATCCATCAGGCGCGCGTAATTGCATCTTTCAGTGGTAATTCCAAGACGTTTTATGTTTTGCAAGGTAATGTGCCCAAGGTGAAGCTGTGTGCTGCCTGTGGCAAATCCCGCCGTGGCTTCCAGCGGTGAGTCTCCGTGAGGAATAATCAAACGGCACGTTGCCAGTTCCTTTTTCTCCTTCTCCAACACTTCCAGCTGTGCGCGAAGCTGCTCATTTTCTTTAGTAGCCGCAGTTAACTCACTCTGTAGCCGCTGCACGGTCACATTGGTGCGCCTCAATTCCTTCACCTCGCGTTGCAGCCGTCTGTTTTCATCATCGAGCTTTTTTAGCTCAGCAACATTCTTCTCCAGCAACTGAGACCGAAGCTCATCAATTGTAAAGTCGCGGTCTGAAACGTCCTGCTCTAACTGCAGGAGTCTATCTTGAAGCCGCTCCACATCATCATTGCTGTGTTCAAGTCGTGGCCGCTCACATAAAAGACGCTGAAGTCGCGCTACTTCGGCAGTCAGTGCTTTTATCTGACGCACTTGTGGGTCCTCATTAATTATGGCTCTGTTAACAATTTGTTTCGCACGGGCAGCGTAGCGCAGCGTTTGGCAGGTCTCCTCGTAATGCGCGGAATTCGGTGAGACGGTGGCCACCATGGATGTTTTACTATTTCCTCCAAGAGAGTCCATCAGAAGCCATGTGAGGTTGGAGTCGCGGTAGGGACAAAAAACGCCGCGTTTCCCAGTGGAAAGGTCCGCAAGTGCATCAATGACGCGTCCGAGGACAGTAAGGGAAAGGTTGATCTTAGTTGCCTCCTTGAACAGTTTTCCCTCCACCCCACTGGCACCTGTGCGCTCGGAGCCGGCGAGGTCAACAAGGTTCAACTTACTGGTGACACAGCTGTTGTTGTCATTCTCGTCCAACGTTAACTGCACAACGTAAATACAAAATATGGCGTGACTACGACTACTGCGCTCATTCACCTTTGTGGAGGCCGTGTGACGTCCCACACTTCCCCGTCGAATCCATTTCCGAAGTTCTTTTTCCTCCACCACTTTTTTCCGAACGAGCCCCTTCACATAAGCGCCGCATGTTGGTTGATGCCGCAGCTGCAGTTCACTTTTATCACCGGTGGATTCTCCAGCCAACAGGTCAAAGACTTTTTCATTATAGATTTCATAGTACTCAATTTCAACAAGAAAGGAGTGGGAACTATTATTTTTATGCTTGAGACGCAGTGACTGAAAAATATCACGTGCCAGACGAGGGATAAGACCCTCCATACATTGAGAGTTATCATCCGCGATGATCATACTGTCAGTGCCACTTAGCGTCTCAGAAGGTGCCACTGACTTATCAAGTGTTGACGGGGTTGTGCAGGGGGTGCATCTATTTCTGGCCCCTCGTGGTGTCGACGCCCAAGAGAAAGGTCGCCTCCCGTCTTGCTGAGCCCCCAGTGTAGCCAGGCCTGATGGCCCGAGCATGGTATACGTCTTACCGCTCCCTGTTTGACCGTAGGCAAAGATGCAGCCATTATACCCGTCAATTACATTATGTAGCACAAAACGACCCACGTGTTGATACACGCTCTCCTGGTCGTTGTCCTCCATCGCTGCTGTGGAGTCAAAGCAGCGTTCAAAGGCGTACGTAAGCTGAGGTCTGTAATTACTGGATGGATCCAAAACTGTGACTATATTTTTTTGAGGAGCAACCGTCACCGTACTCGTCGGAGGCTCCCTGCTCTCCTGTAGCTCACGCTGATTGAAGGGGCGAATACGCACATACACCCGGGTTGCAGAGAGGAGAGAAGTTTGACTCCGACTCGTCACATCAGCGCCCATTGAAGGTAACTCAGGCGGCCGTGGTGTTAGGTCCATTGGGGTGGTGACGCAAGACAACATGACCGCTACTTCACCAGCTCCCTAGCCTCTATCACCAGCTTTCGCGTCACGCAGGCAGAATGGAGTGACAAAAACGTTGCCTTTGCCGGTCCTGTTACCACAGTTGCGAGAGCCACGTGTGATCAACGCTGTTTATTGGAAAACTTAATGGCACCTTCTTGGAAAACCTAATAAATTAAATTCCAAAAAAAAAAAGTCAAAATAATAAACACTAATGAGCGAAGTCAGTGTGCTAATTCCCTACGACCTGCAACAGGAAAGAGAGAGTTGGGACAGTAAGGTGGAGGCAATCTGGACCATCACAGAGGAGACGGAATGACGTGCAGAGGGACACGCGCAGCAAGCCTGTATAGTGAAAAACTCAAAAAAACTGCGTATAAAACAAACGGAAAAACAAACAAGGCAGGGACAAAAACAAAACGAAAAGTAAGGGACTTGAAGAAAGTAACGGCAGCAACAAGGAAAAAACTACTACTACTACGACACAAGCAGGCCTTCTTTTACACACTGCAAACCAAAAAAGACTGTGAACTGAAAGACCGACCAACCAGTAAAAGAAGGAAAACATTGACAGCCATGAAAAGAGCAGAAGATCACACTCATAGCGCCAGCGCAATGGAATGATTACGCTGCTCTGCGTCATGTGTCGCACGTACGCGTGTACATTACACTTCTGGAGGCCCTGCTTGAAACAATCATTACCACAAACACAAACAAAAAATATGCAACGATACTCCGAACGTCTACCGGTACGTCAAGGTGCTCGCGCGCACTGCGGCCCCATAAGGATCAGACGCGTATACACATACGTGGGGCCAAACCCTCCCCTCCTGTTCCCAACAGCGGCAACGGTACATGTGTAAAACGAGTTGGTAAAACGGTACAACAGAGGGGAAGTAACGAGCTCAAAGACAGAAGAATAAATAACAACAACAAAGGTTACAAAAAGGCGAGAGCCGTTTCTAGTTGCAGTTTCACGCACCCTGTCTCTTTGCTCAGTACACACCTTTGTTCTTTCGCTGCATTCCCTCCTTCTCTCGTCCCGGTGAACCGACTCAGGCCCTCCCACAGTTCTCCGGAACTCTCCAAAAATGTACACTGAGGTTGCGCGGGCAAAAGTAAAATGGTCCGGTTCGGACCCACAAACTCCAAGCGACACGGAAGAAAAAGACCCCACGGGTGGCGAGCAAAAGAAGACCGTAAAACACAAAAGGAACAAAAAAAAAACAATGATAATAAACAGAACAAAAATGATCAAACATTTTTTTTCTCTACTTCTTGTCTCGTTGATTGTATCAACAAAAATGCATCCATCGTGTTTCCCTGCATTTATTCTACTGATGCATTCGCGTCTTCGTAGGCATCCAACTTGCAAAGTCGGATGAGTGCCAAATCACACACAGCGCACGCATTATCACCCCTTTTTCCCCTTTATTTTCCGCTCTTCGTCCTCCTTAAGGACGCACAGGATTTTTCCTTCTTTCTTCATTTGGTTGTTCCCCGAAAATGAAAGTATGGTGCGTGACCTGTGACCATCAAAAATGAACAGGCAAGTCCAATGGAGACTACAAAAAGCAAGCATTTGAACTGTCATCACTACGCCCAAAAGAAGCATATATCGTTTTCCCACCCATAACCATTGAACAATACAAACAGTGGTCATATATATATATATATATATGAGCAAAGAGAGGAGTGATGCATAGACGCCACTTGCCGTACATCAAGATCCATCAAAACAGTGTAATGCGTCGTTGGCTCCACCCATCTCCTGTCCATTAACAAGTCACACACTTTCCCACCTCCTCGCCTTCACACACACACACACCTCCAGACAAGTAGACTTTTTATTCACTTCCTCATCCTTCCACTTATTTATTTACTTGGATGGCTCTGATTGCTCTTCTCTACGTTTTGGTTGTGCCCTTCCATATTAGTCATATTGTCGCACACGCACACACACGGAGACACACACGAGAAAAGTAAAAATTTCCACCTCTCTTCGCTAACCGCAATGAATGGAGAGTTTAAGCAAGTCGATTAGCATTGAGTGCAGGAGAGAGAAGAGTCAAAAAAATTAGTGATCGTTAAGGGCTGAAGGGAAAAGCCCCACTCCTCCACCAACGGTGGTGGTGGCGTCTTCCCGCAATCACCTTCCACAGTCACGCTACACGCCTGTCTCCCTCTCCCCATGCCGTACTTCTATCCGTCTTTTTTCAGACGTCTGTTCCACTGGTTTCTTCGCTTTCTTCCCGTCTCTTTCCCTTACACCAAATTGCATTGTCTTCTCCCTTCCCGCTTCTCCCTTCCCTCCTCCTCCTTGTAATCCACCACCACCACCACCACCCATCGTATCCCCATCGAGCAGCATCAAAAGGGTGGTAGTGTTCTTGACACAAAGACGAAAACAAAAACAAAACAAATCACAGCAACCACAAATGAACGAGAACAACAATAGCGGTCGCTGTAACAGTAATAGACGTAACGCATAACGGCACAAGCGGAGAACACCCAAAAAGAAAGCGAAACAAAAAAAAGCAACAAACAAACAAGACACAATCAATTCATAAACGAAAAAAGCGGCATAAAAGGAATTTCCCTTTGACATCAAAACGTGTTTTTTGCAAGAAAAATGACAAAAAAAAAGACCATCGTAACTCGTGCGCATGGAGAAAATACGAGAGAAAAAAAAAAAAGAACACATACCTGCCAACATTGGCAATTCCCCATGAATAGGTGAAAAGATATTATGTTCTCCTCGCGTCTTATCCAAGTGTTCTTGACATTGGTGTTATATACTTCTCTCTCGTTTCCTCCTTATTTGTATACGCGTTGCCATAAAATACTCCTCAGTCCCTGTCCCGCCAGCCTGTAAGACAACAAACAGGTACAAAATTCGGGTTGACGGGCAAAAAAACAAAGAAAAAGAAACGGACGTAAGTAAAAACAAAAAAAAAAATTGATAAATTAGCAG